>NW_019214525.1:0-120805 GCF_002532875.2 Varroa jacobsoni
TATGTATATATTTTTTTTTATTATTTATAGTATATGTCATATTATATTCATACGATATATACAATAATTTATATATGCATGCCTTTGAAAGCATGTAGTACAGGTAACACTGTATATCGATATCGTTTTTTGTTTAAAAATTCGAGGTCCAAATCGAACTTGTCCTATTCCGATCAAAAATGACCTTTCCGAAATGCTGAAATAACGGCTGTCAGAGCCTTTAGGAAGCAAGGAGTTTATACTGATTTTTTTAGACGAACTCCCGTACGGCCGTACATAGTTAGCTACATGAAAAAACCATTGATCCCATATGGGTCTTCTGGTGCTGTTTATCCAACCACTAGCAGCCAGTCTAACCGCAAAAATAACATTTCGACGCCCTTTTTTCTCTCCTCGTGCGCCCACCGTTGGTTGAGATACATCGAACGACCTATTGAACTTACAGACCAACTCGACTTCTGGAGAATTGTTAACTGGGCGAGCTACGGAGGATGCAGACCCAGTGAATAAATGAAGAAAAACTATACGCCCGCTTTCATCACCCTCGCGCTCGTCAGATGCGAACCGACCAAGGAGATGAGCTACTAGCGTAAATCGCCCGAAGACAGATCGAAATATGTAGAAGATCAGCGGCTGCGCGGTCTAGACTAAAGTATAGGCTTCTAGATGTCAAGTGCACTATAAGAGTGAACTTGCTATATTTCGGCTAGAGTTCGCATTTTGATGGCAATCTAAACAGAATACGGTCTTCCGTAGTAGTTAATTGTGACAAGACGCCCTCGTATGTTCGAGCGCTACGCTATAATCTTTAAGGATTAGGAATATTGAGCAACGTTGTGAAAATGTCCAGCGCACGTACTTTACGGGGAAAAGCTTGTCAAAAAGACCAGTCTTAGATATACAAAAATCCAAACGCGTCTAATAGAGTAGCATAATAATGATAATGATGAATAGTTTTAAAAAATCCCGCCCTAAGTACTGCGGACTAAGCCGGTACTGTTGTCTGCTACGACGATGCCCGAAACTTCAATTTCAGTCTAGATAATAGCTACTTAGTAGTAGAGAAAATAACAAAAATGTAGAGTTTGCATTGTGTTATACTCTGCGAATCGAAGACAGGGTGGCCACATCTAGTTAGATTCGAATTTTGACAACGATTTCTGTGGTGACGCAACTGCTACGGCTACTCAAAGTGGAGCTTCTGCCATTGCCTTGACTCGATACCGGTGATGCGTGCGGCTTCCTGCTGCGATTTTTTTTCGTTAATAATAATAATGGCTTCTGTGTCGATGGGGCTAGCAGCGCGGCGTATCAGTCTTCGTCTTTTGCACCCTTACTATTACAACTGCTGTTGGTACCGCTACGAGAACAAGAGAAGCAAGTACCTATCGATGACAACAGAACTCGCACGAACAACTGGGAAGCGCGATGGTTTTAGCGATGACTCTACGTGAATGAAATGCTAAAAGCTATTTGAAGCTGAATCCTAGCCTTGCTTCATCATAGGAAGTCGGCCAAGGCTTAAGTTAACACCTATGAGTCCTACACGTTGGGTCCTAGCTCTTCCCGGCACCTCCTCCAGCGCGTCAAACCTATCCTTCCAAATAGGCCGAACCAAAAGAAGAAACTATCAATTGAAGTCAGCCGGTGGAGGCAGCGAGAGAAAAGGCGTCGTAGAAAATCCGCATCGTTAAGGAAGGACCTGATACCGCCTCTCACAGTCACAATGAACAGCGCCGCTGAAAATACCGCTTGTGACGATCTCGGATGCATTGTATCGGCGGCCCGTAATGGGTGCGCGGTTCATCGCTTCCCAATGATGCCGCAGCATCGAAATGGCGACTGAACGACAACATTGCATGGGAGAAGCGATGCGCCAGACCGTCTCTGCGCGAGTTGTTCTTTTATTCTGATGTCCGTTAGGACGGCCACAACAGTAAGTTACCGACCACATTGTCGAATCACTGACCGAATCGACCGAAAGAGATAGAGGGGCGGAGTTTCAGGACAAAGATGATGGAGGAACTCCTGGGAATTACTCTTTCGGACAGTTCATCCCCATTAGTTGGGTGCAGCACCCATGCCCTAGGCAGGCCACCTCGTCTCACTGGACGCGTAGCACACTCACTGTAGGCGCCCTAACGAAGACACGACCGAAACAGACGGGTCGAGGATGTCTCTCACAGTCACGCGCATTCGAAGTCCTCGACCTCGACCAGTTCTTCAGACCAGAATACAATGTTTGTCAGTGTTGGACGGCGGTGGCCAGTATGAACTAGCTACCTTGCTTTAGATCCGGGCTGGCTGACGCATTCTGAGTGCCAAGAAGGATATAAGAGACCGAAGGTCGTCGGAAAGATATCGACGAGGGAAGACTAGAAAATTCCCAGAACGTTTTGAGGTCGATGGTGCTTGTGTGAATACTATATATTGATTGCACGTTCGGACGACATATTAGTGAAGCCTTTTAATAGGAGAAATTACTTTTGGGTTAACAGTAGTAAGCTTAAGATGGTCTTAATATACAGAAATACAATAGCGAATGTGTCAGCATAAGTCACACAGTGTTCGTCTAATAGTTTGATTTTTACCAATATGCAAACAGCATTTTCAATAAAGAGGAATACTTAAATTAACATTATGGGACAAGTTACCATATTCAAGTATTGCCATACTGAACTGATAAATACTTCACAATGTTTCAGAGCTGGCGTCGGCGGAATGAGGAGCATGTACACCCGAAATCCCATCTAACTCCCCCTTTATAGAAATGTACAACATATTCTGTTAGAGAAGGACGTTTGTCTTTGTAACTGTATTGAAACTTTCCAGGGCAGCCGACGTGCAAAGTGATCTTTGGCTCAATTAATCTATGCTTGCTCCATGATATGATTTCTTCAGTGTGATATCCACGAAGCCATCGCACTGGGCATCATTCTTCGAGAGAACGTCTGCGTCGTGCAGTTTAGATGTCAGCTGTTCTTAAAATCATTCCTATTTTTACAATTTTCTACGCTTATTTTGAAAATGTATGTTTTTTTTGCCGTCTGGCGTAGTTTCAGTTCCATAGCCTGACAAAAGAACTGCTAGGTGAGCCAATTAATCCGCCAATACATATATACATACATCGGCATACCTTATGGAGGCTACGTACGGCTAGATATAAAGACGATTCAAACAGTCGTATAGCCTATTCACTATTGCTTCGTCCCACCCAACTCAGCCTTGAGTTAAACCGTGACCTATCCTGCCCCCACCTACGTTTGCGGTGCAGTCACACGTTCACACCTTAAAATGATTTCTATTGATCCGGTAAGTCTTGACGCTCGGCTAGATCGCCACTTTTTTTGGTGGACCTTCGGTGATATTCCATACGCACCATGGTCGGATAGTAAAATGAAGACGTTTTAACGAGGCGTCGACAGAAAGTGGGCGTCGTAATAACTACGTCCGATACTCGGGTGTCTAGAGAAATAAATGGCAGTCAACAGCGCAATTAAACCCAGCCATATGGAACTACGAGAGAGACGATAAAAAGCTAAAAATAAAATGTCAGTGAACTCTGCCCGTCCTACCAGCTTCACGTTTGTACTGTCCACAGTCGCAAAAATTAAAGAAAAAAAAAAAAACAAGCTCATTGGATCGATGAAGATTAGAATCTTCGCAGTAGCTCGCTAAAAGATCCACATCTCGCAACATATCGACCGATTATGCCTATAGTTTGCTTAGTTTCTCCAGCTGATTTCTTCGCTGCTTCATCAACATACATAAATGTCGCGAGCAAGCAACCTAGCAGATAGGAGAAACAGATTAGAAATCGTAGCGCAGATTAGAATTTGTAAAGAAGTAAAGAGCCGTTAGCTCAGATAGCCCATACAGCTATTGCTGCTGCGACTATTGCAATATATCGGTATGATCTTCAAGCAAAAGTCGTCACTCTCCCATCAGGTTCATGATGCGTGGATGTATTAGGGATCTATGAAATCGGTCGTGAGACCGTCACGGTGTGATAGCTATCCATTTCACCGCTATCGTCATGATGATGACGGTGATGCTGCTACTGATGATGATGATACTGAGCCTGCATCAAGTTAATCTACCTTACCATACAATTCTATAGCGGGACCCAGAGCATGCTCAGAGCTAACCTAACTGGTCTAACCTTAACTTAGCCTAGTAGGATGCTATTCTCTATGTACCTGTTATTTTGTGGGCCACAGCCTAAATGACATATGGTCCCTTCGTAGCGCACTGTTATTGACAAGCACAATGAGGAAGAAGCGGCTGGCTAGGCATCGTCCGTAACCTTTACAATGTCCTAGGCACACATCTATCGTATACAGGATCCGTATGAGCGTCGCACCCATGAAGACCACACACAATGAAAGCAGACATTTGAAGGGTGAATTTCTGTGCACCGATTGCCACAGCGTCAGCGGCACTAACGGCGATGAGTACGATGATGGAAACTTCCGAATGAATTTCATCAGATCAAACAGTCCCCTCTAAACAACGCGTACTTATACGAAAGTAGCACCGACTGGAACCAAACGTAATTGAGCTTATCACTTCTATTGTTTCATTAATGGTTAATTAGAACGCGACCATAGTTTCGGATAGGCATGTCAGGTACACTTGAACACATGGTTTTTCTTTCTGGGTCTGCGACTGACGCATCCACTCGTAAAATTGAATCAAGTGAATTTTAAAATTCTATTATTCAGGCATTTTTCCGGGTCGTCGACTCGTGCGAGTAAACCTCTCGTTTTCCGCTCGGTTTAATTTAGAATCACTTTTACTTCATCAGACGAGCCTGAATTTCGTTTGCCACCATTGTTGCTCTCTGATTTTGGGCACAATGTGCCTAACCTAGTACTAAAATTGAAGCATAACGGTTCCGGTTGATGAATGCAACAAGTCTCCGGACAGCGTTCTGAGCCGGATCGGCGCCTGAGAGCAGCTTTGTGATGTGGGTGTTCTGTAATAATACTGTGTTTTAGAACGGAGCCCCCCTGCCATATGGGGAGGCCAGCGTTGGCCAACAGGAAGTAAATGATATCGGGCTTCGTTTGATGGTTAGTAGAGCATCCCGTAGCTTTGCATTGCAATATTTGGATGGCAATGCTTGCAGTATTCGGGGAAGGCTCAGGGCAGTTAACGACTGACCAACTCTAATGGATTTGCGATTTTTCTTTGTTAGCCACTCAGTTCGAAAGTAGCAGAAGTTCAACGGACGGTGTTGCTTAGGTACTGGACCTGTCTTATGTCTATTCCAGTTATACATAATAATCGAAAACAGCAGGTTATTTCACCCTCTCAATACCGTACGGGTTATGAAACGACTGTTTACAAATTTACTGTTATGTGTATGTGTGTTGCTCAATAAAAATCATAACAGATATTACGCGCGTGCGTACGTAAATTTCCTATAGAAGTAGTCTCACACAGTTGCCAGGAAAGGTTCGCTACTTGCGAGTATTTCTACCATACTACGCTATAGAAACCCTACAACAGCGGTCGTGACGTTTTTGCTGTAGCAACAGCAAAAACATTCAAAGTTCGGTTGATCAGAAGGTCTTCAGAAGGTCCAGTATTTCTAGTAGTACAGGTATCTTAATTGTACTGCTAATTATAGTGCGACACATGTTATTCGATTTGTTGGCGACTGATTTACCGAAAACCCATTAACAACGTCAGGCTCACTATTATAAGGACAAAGTGTCGACTTCTAATGCACGCAATGGTTCCCATCTAGTCCCGTTTCTCTTTTTGTTACTAAATGGACTTATCATGTGTTAACAGCCCACAACACTCAGACGGGAGGACACGCGTGAAGACGTGGCCAGGATTCCATAACACTATAATATGTAAGTGCGAAAGGCTTTGTTAAGACGAAAGACGTCATTAGCGTTCAGTAACTTTACAGACGTTAGATATTTATGGCCGGAAGAAGTTTTTCTATATAATATTTGCAAACATATTTACATTTATGAAGCGAAAGCGCGTCTGCTTCATTGACGTCTGCTTAAGTTCCACTATTTTCGACAATTTCCCAGTACAATTTGGACAACTGCGGAATTGAATGTGCAGCGTCCGTCAATGACTGAATAAGCAAGAACAACTAATAAAGCGACTTGTTACCATTGTCGCATTGTATTTCTGTCATCGAATCTCTGGGAGACATGAAGTAAGCCCAAGACCTTGAAGAGATATCAGTATTCAAAAGTCAGTCGAAATCTACTACTTCTCACAATGACGGATAGTACTCGGCACAATGCACGATCACTCATTGTGATCGTCGTAACAGCAATAATAACTCAACGTGTGTTCAGTGACAGTGATACGATCGATATCTTCGTATGGAGCGTCCCGTCCTTTTGGATGATCGATTTGAGGCGTTCGCTCCTTGAACGGTCTTAGCGCGCTGGAAACTTGAATAGTGCAATGGCCGCTTATGAAATAATCAGCCCTTTTTCGTTCGCGCCCCTCCGCTTTTCAGTGAACGACTTGACCCTACCGAAACCAGACCACCCATGAAATAGTGCATTAATCACTCGACCGTCCACTGCAACGTCGATACAATTAGCACCTCAACTCATGAATATTTTGACACCTATCGCCCGTCTATCTAGGGTGTTATATGGTCCTAGCCACGTTCTTCGACGGACCTAACCTAATATGTCGCTCGACAGAATTCGTAGCGTGAATGCAAGGATGATGGCGGCGCTGAGGTGCTGAATGAAAGAGAACTGCTATGCCTTACAGCATAGGACAGCCTGACCGTAGGAGGCAGCCAAGCAATGCACAATACGGCGACCCAGTCAGACTCTATTTTCCTGTGACGTCCTATATAGTACAACCCATCACGCGAGCTGTGCGGCAGTATCTCTAGCTATTGACTATTGTTGCTAGCAAACAATCGTAGTGGCTTTGACAATGGACGCGAGAGAACTGACTTTCGTAGGGTTTCACTAGGAAGTATTAGCAGAAAGGCCCAAACCTAGCTAAGTGTGGGGCGTGAGCTTGGGCGATGACAGCGTAATCAAGAAATCGCAGCCAAGACGTAGACATATTGCGGTTTATTGGTAGAGACTCAATTAAGGTCCAAGTCATAAACGTTAGCTACCTACGAAAGACGCCCATTAGTAGGAGAGTAAAGCTATCGTAGCTTGCTTACTTAGTTATATAATGGCGAGCGTTAAGTGTCATTTTGCTAGATGCGTGCCTTAGTCTTATTATGTGTTTTTTTTATCTTGCCTGAGTGTTATTAATCGTTTTGTTTAGAATTTTATTTCTATAGAGTTGTGACGAGCTAACACATTATTAATTATGATAGAACATTTTCTTTAATGTCTTATTATAACTATCGTCCTGATTTTCGAGTGAGGACCCGTAAACTACCAAATGTTTCATTCGCTTTTTAAAGCCTTAGTATGCAGCCCAGGAGGTATTTGCTTGAAACTTGTCACTTGGTCGATGACATTTGGCACGCGGTCTAACGCACGCTGTTTCTGCTTCATTTGGAAAATTGAATTAATACTGAGTTGGTATGTTTTACATAGTACAATGATGCTCAGGTAGTGTTAAGGTATTCAGAATTGTTATCTTAAGATCGATTTCGAATACATCATGGCCAACAAATATTTGCGTTCCTGAATTCGCATAGACTTCCGCCCTCTGCGGTCGCCTTTATCATAAAACAAAAGCTTTCTAGCATCCTTTTGGCAATCACCTATTCGAGATGATCGAAAAGGTCTCTCGGAGGTTTGCAAACTCCTAACAGTTCCTTGAATAGAGACACACTTAAACATGCGGAAGGACCAGACCTAACGTGTTTACTCAGACCGTATACCTCTCCCCAGAGACTATCTGATTCCAGCCACGCTTTCCGCGACACACTACTCGGTACTTCCCATCGTGTGCTTACATGCAGCCCACTATCTTCGTGGGCAAACTTTGCAGTTTTCCCAAACCTGGTCAACTATGGTTCAAGGGGCCTTATTTGAAAACAACGCTATAGTGTCGCCGGACTTTCTTATAAGACACTTGCTTTGTTATTCTCTCTTATTTCCCTTTCGCTCAAAGTTTGTCGTAAATGTTCCGCATCTTGCGTCACCTGTTCACATGTATGCGGAATACAGATGCGACCAATATGGGAAAAAAATATTATTGGACCGCTGTGGGTACGTCTTCCTCTGTTCTGTGCCCTGCCTAAACGAAGTCTCTCTGGCGAAGAACTCGTCATGCAGGGGAAAACGTAACAGGAAGAGTGGAACTGTTCGATGATCTTATTGAGTTTGGATTTGGCCGCGTTCCACTTGGGACATGGCCGATACAAGTGTTCGGGTGTACTTCGGTCTTTGGTATAGACTGAGACGATTTTGAATCAATGCAACTAAGTTATTTCGGACCCATATATAGACAGCTGTCTATTTAATATTCTGGTAGAAATTTCTGGTGGACGTGTTCATATTCTCTATGGATGCTTTGTGGAACGGTACTGCATGGAAGTTTTGTCTCCTATCAGCAGAACTACCTGTATCAACATCTCGACATATTATGGAGAGCCTTTCCTGAGTGAAAACGTATAATCTCTACGTCGGTACCATACGTAGTATTACATCATGATCTCTCACTCTTGCCTCTTTTTTCTACCGTTAAACCTCCTTTTCTCAACCCGATACCAATAACGCCTTACAGAGCTCACCCAGTGTCCCTTACGAATAGTAGGTATATAGACAAAATATTTTATCATGCTTCTTATATAAGTATTTAGATTGTAGAGATCGATAAGGGTTGATGCGAACCGACAGCTGAAGACCCCGTAAAAGAGAATTCTGTTTGAATAAATATGAAGTATATACGAATACAGAGACGTAGCAAACAATACTGTTTCCCTTTTCTTGTACCAGCGAACGTAATATTCTATCATGTGCCTCAGCTGCTTGCGCGAACCGAGTGATTCCTCCCCGGGGGGGCGGTGTTCCAGAGAGGAGAAGCTTCTTTGGTTGTGGGTCTCGGCTGAGTGGCCACAGTGTCACGGTTCTTTTCAAAGAAGAGCAGAGAAATCTCGAATTTCCAATAGCAGTGCTTCCTGCATCAGAATAGGCAATCATAACCCTTGCAGCAAGATACGGTGTAGACTTCGTTTGCTTCCTGTGTTGGTAACGATGGATACAGTTTGCAGTACGAAATGCATAGTCACACATAGCCCTTTTTCAAAACCTGTATTTCCTGCTTCTACTAGGATGCCGGTAAAAATCACACCCTCATTTCTCGACGCGATGTGATCGATTGATTTTCGTTGTTGGAGCATCAATTCACCGTAGCAAATTTTGGAGTCCTGCCAAGCAATAGGGGGTTTCAGTAAAAAGGACCCGGTGGCTACTCGCCGGTGATCGGTAGACTACGAGTATCGGTTAAGCAAGTGTGTACGATCAAAGAAAATAGAGAAAGGTGGACGACGCCGAAAGCATGTTGGAGTGGCAGGGGCAAACTTATTTTCGTGTGCACCTTTGACCGTAGATAGGCCGAATGGCTGGCTATTTATGCAACTCAAAATATCAATTTTACAGGCAGAACCGTGAGTCTGGCGTATACACAATTTCACGTAGGCCGACATCATCACCCCCGCTCACTCCAAGAGTAGTTTTGCTCGTAACGTAAGTTCTCTTGCAACATTTAGAAAATTAAAAAAAAAAACACAAACGTCGCTATATAGATGAAAGGCCACCAGGACGAGACGCATAGGTGATAAAAATTTGTAGCAGCGTGTTGCAGTCATACGAATTTTGCGAACTTCTACCAAAACATAGTTGGTAAGATCAGATTTATGACCATCCTGTTATAGTAAAATTGTATATGTTGAAACGAGGTCTAACAAAACGTCACTTAAGCTAAAACGCATCTTTATTCGATTCGTTAAAAAAACTTTATTAATATTGATTTTTTTGCCAGGTAACTAGCGGTATTACACCAGTGTTTTCATTGTTATTTTTTGTTTTCCATCAGTTCTTATTAACCTGCCCAATAAGGTGGCTGTTTAGTTTCGCTACTATTTCGATGGGAACATTACAGATAGCTTCTAATACTGATTAAAGTGGCTTCGCAAACACTCTTTCAGGAAACCTATTCTTCAAGTATAAACCTACGCGTGAGCCTCGGTAAAGTGGCCTGATTTTTCTGCGTCTCCCCCTGCGGGTGTGCGTCCCAATAATACTCCATTTGTTCATTAGCTTTAAACGGGTAATTCTGTGGCGTACTTGTGCGTTAGCTTTCCATCTGTGCGCTTTTACTTGTGCACCTGGAAAGTTGCAAGAGACATACTTTCGCCTTCATCAGCACTAGAATTCCCTGATCGTCTTTTATCTGATATACCATAACTCTTCGAAAGACCTTTTCACCGAGTTCGTGCGTTCCCGAATCACGTAACACCACCCTTTGCAGTTTTTGCGACCCAGCTTCATTATGAGCGTTCTGTCAGCCCTTACAAAAAACAAAAACCCTTAGTATAGGACAAGAACTTACCGTTTGAACAGCCATTCTGACATATTTAGTCTAAGCAGATACTGTGCAAATTTTCCTAAGCTCCTAGCTTCTCTGAGCATATTGTTCTACCACTGATGCGGAACTGACTTCTTTTTAGTTCCTCGCTATTGTGTATTTGGCAACTGAGTTGGCGTTTCGAAGCATGGACTTAGCACAGAGTTTAATGCCCAAAGCAGAGACCCAAACAAGCCAATGCATATGTTCCTTCTAGTGGTCTATTTTCGAACGGTGTGGTAAATACTCGGCAAACTGATCTGAGTGGTTTAAGACGTGAACGAAATGTTTTTGAAAAGTTAACCCATTAATATGCAATTGATTCCTTACGTGCTTTAAGATAACAGCAGAACAAATCATGCAATAACCGAAACAAGTTTTACGAGGAATCATTTGAATACTCTGAGCAGTACTGAGCAATAAAGCGTTTCGCCGGCCTATGACCCTTCATGGAACCATACGATCAATACGTTTTACTAAGTGTTTTGGCGCTTTCGGTTCCCGCCTTCCGAATTCGAAGTTTCCTAGAAGCAATTACTAAAACAATTCAGCTTCACTTGGAGTGAACTGATACAACCCGGTTCACGTATCGGATGAACGTGCGCCCTTACTGACTTCAAGTTCATTAGGAAACACGCTCATCCCATCAGCCGAAATCAGAGAAGCGTATCAGATGCCAATTTGAAATCTGTTATTCAAAGCACGACGGTCTCTTCACTTATTATTTATGCGCTGGAGTGACCTGTTGAATACCGTAAGAATCACGCAGGAAGCGCAGTTGCAACGTGGATTTGTTTGCATCTGTATATAAATATATTGAAAGGCATTGTTTAGTTGTCTAGCCTTTTCTGTGTGGAGGAAAAACGCGCGGTTTCCGGTAAGCACCGCACATAGAAATGCCGGAAAAATATTTCCTTTGTATAGATGGCTTTTTCCTACTAGAGCAGCTATATAAGAGAACATTTAACAACAAAGAAAGGAAAACATTTAAATGTAATTGCTTGTCAAGCTCGACAGAGTACACAATATAACAGTGAACCGTATATATATATATATATATATATATATATATACATAAGCATAAACCATACAATTATTCTGGTTGTTTTCTATACAAATCGAATGATCTTCCGGAACAGATGCTGCAAATTCAGTGAAAATAAGCCCTCCTAGCAAACAACAACAACCTACGCTCGTATTTTTTTTACGTGTAATTATTTATACACACGTGCGTGTCAGTTATGTAACCATTTGCGATAGAGCTTCTGCTCTGTATATTACTTGTGGTTGGCCAGTAAAGCATCAATAATTTGTGCTTTGAGAAATGGGCATACTATGACATATAAAGTTGCTGGCTTATGGGAATTTGTTTTAATCAAAAAAATTGAAAAAATTCTATGTTTTCTCTCTTTTGTCCATTTTTTCAGAAATATATGAATTATTTCCTTATAGTATACATAAAATACTGAACGTTCGTTTGATGGCGTATCTTGGTGGTAATGGGTTGATAGCGGTAGCTATAAAATTTATCTGTTTCTCTGCTATTTTTTAAACCTCGTTCGGAAGAAGAAAGTCATACGCGACAAGCAATTCGTACATGCCGATGAACTATGAGAACAAATGTCGGGATACCACGAAGCTGGCACGCTTGTTACGAGGGAAAGATACGAGGTTGCTTTCGATATATTTTTTTAATGTATACATACGTGTACGAACTGTTCAATAATAATTCGTTTTTTATTATTATATCAACTCTTCCCTAAGGCACCGTGAAGCCATGGCTGACTTTTCATCAGCCACATCTGCGAGTCATGGGAAAAAACACAGTCGTACAAATATATGATTGAGCAATACCAAGCCCATATAAATTAAGCCTATTGAAAATGATTAGAACGTTTTGTCGATCAACAATCGACCGCTCAGGTCGGAGCTCAAAATACAACGCTTTCTAATATCGAGATGGCAGCACAGGCATTTGTTACTTCATTTTAAACTCTGCACGACATCATAACACAAAAAGCTCTCTTCATATCATTTCGTCGCTCTAAAAGAAGTTAGCCAAAAGTTTCTAGTTGATTTTGGTTGGGCTTTATTTTGTCTGGGTTCACAATAGCACCGGCTGTGCGCACATGGTGCCCAGAAGTCCACCGATTACTTTCTAGGAATTAGTACGATTTCCGCGTAAGACAGCATAAAGACAACATTAGCATATTAACAGCAAGCGGTACCGTTTGATATTACTGTATTTTTCCATATTTGTTTTCATATGCTACAATATTGTCTGGTCCGCAGAGAAGAGATAACAAAGGTTATATACTTAGTTCGTTACTTATACTATACGAAAGATGCACATTTACAGATACGCTCAAAAAATACCGTCTAATCTATTGTGAATGGTGTTTGTCAAGGTATTACACTATCGTTCCCATGGTCCCATCAGTCGTGCGACTCTATCACATTACATTTACTCCGCTCTGCTTTCAGCTCTATAGTCTTTCCACTGACGACTCCAATTGAACAGCAACTATCTTATGCGCACGGCCCTTAGAACTGGTGCACAGCTGACAGGATTTGTTATCGAGTCTGGGTCTCGTCATACCCTATTTATCCTTTACTGAGCCCAGCCGCATGCGACGATACGGAAGACCTCGACGCCTGCTGGCAGTAATTCCCTTACTATAACTTGTATGGGCCTTGGTAGCATATAACAACCTCGTGCCTTGAAGGGAATTTCAGACGATCTTTAAGAAGCCATGGGGTTTATGCACTGTTCCCCTTATGGGGACCATTTCCTCCTCTTCGAATACACATCTATAGAGTTCTCATTCGTTCCGAAAAAAAGAACTGCTTTATTGGGTTGTACATCGATGCATATATAATGTAGTATCTATAGCGGTAGAAGGGCGTCGCTTACGCCCGGCAACACATAGGTCGTTCCAATGGACGTAGAAGCCATTTACTGTTCTATGAATCGGTCACCTCTGAACGGAAAGAACCGCAACATTCCGCGCACATCGTTCCATGGGGTATGCACAACCCGTGTGGGTTTCAACATTTTCGGTTAAATTTGTGCGGCAGCCACTGGTTCTGGGCAGCTTAGATGAGTTGTGCACCTTTACGATCGTTTACGATCTGACCGCTGCATCGTCATTTTACGCACCAGGATAATACCGTAAATTTCAGTTTATCTCTCACCTAAAAGCACTGCGTGCTGGGTGTAAGCGATATCGCGTCCTTGGCTATCCGTCTTCGCTGTGGACGAGTTGGTCGACAGTGGTCGTGGATTGCTATCTGCTGGATCTGATGCTCTATCGGATGAACAGTTTTTGGCCAGCTTTCTCTATGAACTCGCAAGGAAAACCCGTCGACGAATTTATGGAAGCGGGACATACAGCTGGGAGCAACATCATAATCTATATTGTTCATCACGTTTTTCCTCGTGTACGATAATGCACTATAGAATTACAGATAAACGTTTATGATTTTCTACTGGTGTTCGATAAAAAACAGAAAAACAGTAACGTTCTCTTAGTGCTTTTATCTGATAGAAAATCACTAGAAAATTTATGGGAGTACAGCGTAAATGTCTATTCTCTAATTACTTATGGGAGTATGTAAAACATAGAAATATATCATTTGTATTTTGTCGTCTGTGCTCTATCAGGTTTACCTTCATGTCTGAACACTCATCCCTATCTGGGTCTTTTTTTTCAACAAATTTCGGATACATTAGACCATCCACTCGTAATAGGAGAAAGAAAGCCATTCAGTTTCTGGAAGAGAGTCGCTACATAGCTTTTGGAACATTGGCTAGCTTATCTTGAAAACTCCGGTGATTACGACCATTCAGTATTTTGCTGATTTTTCCGGTAGTCATTCTTCTCTTTTCCACTATGTGAAGCTTTCTGCTCCATCTGGGAGCAATTAGATGCAGACTGACATATGTGGATTCAGTTCACCGTGTGTTAGCTACTGCGAATGAACGTCCTGCGATATGACGGGCAATATGTCTTTTGAGCCACAGATTGTCACTCACACAATTGTCCATCCGATGCTAAATGTCTGCCTATTCGTGATTCCATAAAGATGCACGGAATGGTTCAAGCTTCGAGGATCAGTGCTTTGTAGACCGGATGGAAAGGTACACAACGATCGGTGGAACCGCTCTAGTAGCTCTGAACTCAGCAGAGCTCCCCACTTTGAAAAAAGTTTGCCCCCTGTGGGTCGCGTTTTCGATTTTTCTTCTAGATTTTCGTCTGTGTTAATGTTTGAGCTCCAACAGACTTTGCGGAAACGTTTCATTACGCATTGGAACAACAACAAATGTATGTTGCTCATAGATTATTTGGTAGAAGACTACCTGATCATACTTGACCTTTTTGACCGACCAGGCAAACATATCTAAGACAAATTCATTCTCTGTGTCTGTTCCAACAAATCGAACTAAAAATAATAGCGGTCAAAACCATACAAATATGAATACCATAAAAATACAATTACTAACTCAGATTTTTATCTAAATTATCATTTTTATGCTAAACCTAGCATGATTGATGATGTTATTGTTTTGATCTGCTATTAAGTAACTATGTAACAACGTAACTTGAATCGTTGCGACACCTTCCTGTATCATTTGGTAGTGAAGGTATACATTAACGGGGAGGCGGGTATGGACGTGAGCGCCCACCAGTTTGTCGATATTATTTTCGCCTTTAATTTTATCAACTGGTTTAATATTATGACACGTTTATGGTATGGTTAGAATAGAAGAACTAATAGCCTGACATGTTTACGTTTGTGTCCGTGACAAGTTCGAGTTTATACTTCTTTTCGTGTATTAATCGAGGCGAACACGTTGAGCATAGTTTAAGCAGCGAGAAATAATCCATCAATAGAATACATAATTACGATGACTGTTGAATGGTGAAGAAAAACAGGGACCGCAACTTCAAGATTGGAATATCGATTATCTAAAATAGTATCGTCTCGTAGATGTTTACCTATAGAGTAGACACAAGATGGAAGATGAAAAAAAAACCTGCTACATTTTCCCATCGTCAGGAACGAAGGTGAAGCCCGGGTGGTGCGCCATCAGCACACAAAGACTAAGATCTCTGCGTGGTCCTGTCGGACTCGTGGCCATGTCCTATGTGGTGCGACGATTTCGTCTCAAGTGGCTATTTCGGTTACGCAGGTAGTTCTTAGGCTGCGGTAGCGTCTATTACGCCTAGCACTCGAACACAGGTCACCCGAAAGGGAAATTGGCTAAACAATCACATCGGCCAATGTAACACTACCGAAAAAATGTTTGTCTTAACTTCGGCTTGCCATCCAAAATAATAACGCGTATACACGATGCGATTGTGAGATTGCACCGATTGACAACTCACCTGCTAAATTTATGTCGCAGATTGAACTGATGCTCTGATAGGTAGCAGAAGTTACGTATTAAAAACTCGTCACTAAGTTAACCAAAGTTGGAGAGATGATGATGCTCACAAAATAGGTCTGTCATGGTGGACACTCACGTGATACTCAAACTGTATTTCCAGCTTAGCTGTATATTGACTGGTTATAGCTGATGGCTAGTTTTACTGGACCTCTGTAAGGGATGAGGCAAAAAATAATGATCCCCTTTTTACTTTTTACATTTAATTGCAGCTTTCACGAATACAGACTGTCCTTTAATAAACACACTACGCAGTGCCGAGGTAGAAGTACTCGAAATATATGTCTTAAAAATAGGGGGTCACAATGTTTTGCGTAAAAGGGAACATTAACAGGTCCTCCCTAAATAAGAACGGTTAGTGAAGCGGACCGTGTTAGAATGGTTCACTTAAAAGGGCTCAAAACAATTTGCACAGGACGTGTGACCTGTGTCAAGTTTGCCCGAGAAGCCGTTCATCCTAAATCCGTTATTAACATGACGTGTAGAGAGAAGTTACAAGAAATTTGAAAGTTAACGTCCTTTTATATTTTCGACAATGATAATGGTCATACAAAGAATACCTGTCTTCGAATATAATAGGTTTGAATTTTCAGTAGTACGACGTTTGTATTTACTAAATATACTTCGAAAACAGCGGGTTTATGTTAACTATATGCGGAGGATTAAAGCCTTATTGGGGCCTGCATTTTTACTAGCGGCCTTAGTTTAGTTTTATAACAGCCATTTCAGCAAATCTTGACGTTTTCGTCTTGGCTTAAAATAGTGTTCTTCTAGATCAGAGCGTCTTCGATCGGGACGCGTATACCTGGACTCTTCAACGACAATTGTATGCAGCCGGCGCACAGAGTCCTACATACTGATTACACATGCATAGACATCCACAAATAGAATTTTTGCCGATATTACCGGGAAGATAATTGCGCGCCAAATTTTGAATCTATCCTATTGCGGGCTATGGGTAGATACTTAACAGAATGACTAAATTATACCATCTCAACTGACATTATCATATTGAGTGAAGCCTCCGCGTAATATTTCATCAACAGGTAGATACACATATAAAGTACATAAATGTTTATTGTATGTATAAACACAAACTGCAATACGCCTTCAAATAAATGTGTATGCTGCCTAGATACATTTGAAAAGAATGTAGTCGTTTTATCTAATCTATAAGTATGAGTCACAGTTCAGCGAACTAATGCTTACAGAATGCAAAAATACGCGCTTTAGCTTGAAAAGAAAAACTGGGGTTGACGGTTCGAATAGGGTTATCGTCATACGAGCATATACTTTTCTATGGATATGGCAAGAGGCTGTAATGATTTTGCAAAGAACTTTACAACTTTCATTAACTTCGTTTCAATCTCAATGTACCTTGTAAAAGTAATTAAACAATACCACCGCCTTCCATTTGTCGCATAAAAATATGGTTCATATTGGCAATGATCCGATTGATTTATGATGAGAATCGCCTTACAAGTTACCCTTATTAGAACAGATCTAGATGATCGTAATAGAAACAAGTCTTCATATGTTGCTTTCGTGTTCAATATTATATAATAACATGCGCCGTTGAGCGTACGCTATAGACGACGCATCGCTAGTTGGACATATCAGTGTCGGCTCTATGGCCTCCAAATTGCGATACGAGATGTTATCCGTATCTCTATTGATACAATCACGAAACAACATGATTTTCTATCATACAGACTTAGGCCACAACTCTCAAACGGCTGGAAGAGGTTGAAATAAACGATGTTACGCAAATTTGTGTATGGGAATTATTGCGACACATTTCAATAGCTAGACGAATTTCACGGGCTCAGTATTATAGGTTCGTTTTGGACTTCTTGAGTTGACAATTTCCAGCCTTGTGATAGACGGATACGTAACTGACCGGCAACTAAATACCGTCCAACTTCCTCGATACTCAGTAAGTTGAGCAGAACGGATGGTATCAATAACGTTAACGGGCTATGACGGCCGTGATGATAAGTGAAGAACCATTGCGCACGATCTTATTTTCATGAAATACTATTGTTGAATAGCCCATAGCAAGGATAAGAAGATTTACGGGTTGGTATGGTACGTCATATAACCCAATATGCGCACAATATTGCTAGAACCTCGGCAGTAAGTGAGCTTGACACAATCGTACCACTCCGGGTACCATTGCAACGAACTTTTCTTCGAAATCAGTATGAGTCAAGTGTAATCACTGTGACATTCGCTTAACTTGAGTCTCAGTAATCAGATTCACAGTAAGATAATATTATCAACTATCTAAATATAGGCATAATGTCCAAAACAACTATAACGCTGGTAGCAGCTGATACGAAATAATGTTAGTGTGATGTCATTGCAGTTTTATTGTCACCTGTCTAGGAATTTCAGATCATACTAGCCAAGAAAGTGTCAAGAAAAAAGAAAGATAAAAAAAAAAAACGCTTGGGTTTTTTACGCATAATTTCATTTTCATATCTAGTGGGGTGAGAGTGTCTTCATGAAGTGCAATTTGATGATCCGAATTTTTTATTCATACACAATTCGACAGGACATTATTGCGCGTACGATCAGGAAATTCCACTCCAAGTAATCGATGTGCACGTGTGTGTGCTCAAGGAAAAAATAGAAGCTTTTTGAAGAAAAAACTACAAAAATTATGCATTGCAATCGGTTACGGTACTTAGAACTATCCAAAATAATGTCAACATTCTTACGCAGTTGCGTAAGTGGCTAAAAATCAAGCGCCAGAGCATCAGGACATTCTCTACGATTATGTGCATTAAAAAAAAAACAAAAAATAACTATATAATAGGATAATTCAGTATTTCAGTATACAGGTATCTTTTGACAAGTGTAATTACTACACACGTTTCTTAGCAAATTTTTCTGTATTTCTTCTCGCCGTCTTTTTTCCTGTG
This sequence comes from Varroa jacobsoni, assembly GCF_002532875.2. NCBI lineage: Eukaryota > Metazoa > Arthropoda > Arachnida > Mesostigmata > Varroidae > Varroa > Varroa jacobsoni. Next base: position 18,919 of record NW_019214525.1, read on the forward strand.
TCGGCATCGCGTTGACACTGGTCGCATTGAAGATCTCCAGCCTCATATCTATATCTTAACAGGTCTTTCAACTCGTAATACTTCCAGATGTTGTACGTAAAAGTCTTTAAGTTCTACGGCGGGACAGAAAATGTGTACAGACCTACACCGACTACTTCAAGTTATACCAATGAATTGCTTGCGGTCTAACGCAGCGTTATATACTACTACGTTTAGACAATGTTTCATGTTGGCTTAACGAACGCCAGTGGATCTTTTAATACGTTTGTTTGCCACACGAACAGCAATCGGACAACAGTACATAAAGTTAGCTTGTTAGAATGTTCGTAATCCGCTATCATCAGCTTTTCCCCTAGGCGGAATGGGTTGTGGAAAGCGCTGATGAGATATGCTATATGTATAGGAACTAGAAGTAGATTTAGATTTACAAACCGTTATGTCGAAGCTCTTTTGTTAAAGAGTTTCGTAGACTTTCGTAAATGAATTCCGCGTAGATTTAATGTAAGAAATTTTTTAAGCAAAAGAAAAATTAATAAACAGGTTTTTTTTTTGATGGAGCGAGATCGCCTCGGTTGAAATCAACGTTAGTTCTCCTTAACGTGATTATAAAGACGGAACAATGTCATATTTGGCCAATATATAATTACTCCATTCTCTTATCGACTTTGCCAAGGCTTGCCTCTACAACAATACGCATTTACTTATCTGTGAACAGATCCTGTCGATTAACTTGCCAAATGTATTACACCTTCTGAACCAGAAGAATACAGAGAGAGGCGATATTACTAAAAGCACCTTTTAAATATTTCTAGGCTTACAAGCCTTTCTTTTCTACGCACGTCAGCTACAAAAATGTCTCCTTCATTTAATGCCCACCTTTCAATCGTCTAGCAACCCCGAATCGTGTCGAGGATCCTAGACCCCAGAGGTCCAGCTGTTGACCCCACTACAAACTTCCTCTCACATATCAAGAAGCTTCCTTGCACCATCGTACTAGAATTCTTTCTACGACCTGTAGTACTTCTCTGTTCAGCATTATTCTAGTTTTCTTTCCATGAGCGTGCTCGATCTGGCAGCTAGGCACAAATCTCACATCCCGCTCACCTAATGAGCGCCCATATATCACATACTCGTTCGTCGACCTGTACTTGTTGTTAGGCACTAGCTCGATCCCGCCATTGCTTGCTAAACTAGCTGAATGCTAGAAAACTATACAGTTCTGTCATTTCATCTCCTTGACGGCCTGAGGCCTCCTCCGAATCACTCCAACATGTCCTTTCCCCCGTTCAGCCAATACCCGATTTCCACTCGCTCTACTAAAAGATCTCACTGTTCATGCATTCTGGTACGGCTACGCCGAATTGCTCGTTTGCTCCAATTTTTCTTGGACATTTTATTTCGTTTTCGTACCGCTTCGGTAGCTAGCAGATCTCATTGAAGCTCGACGCATCGCACTGGGTATGGAACAGAAAGTTGGACGACTTCCGACCTCAGGCAGTACCTCCAATTCTGACAGCGTAGTTGAACTTCGAATTAATCACAGGTTATATCTTAGTGCTTTTGGATTGAGCGCCAAGCTCGTAACCCGGAACGAGCACACGAATGGAAGGCTCGTTCCCATGCAAGTCATTTCTAGAGGCAAGACAGTAAAACTGACCGAACTTTTTAGTTTACATGAAGTCTGAAACGTTTAGTTATGCCATTGTTTAGATAGAATCATGAAAGGCATGTTACTGCTCCTATCACACCTAACCGATGTTCTAGGGGAGAATTTAGAGATTGATTCTACTCCTCGTCGCCTATTTGTTTCATAGGCGCGTTTCGTATCGGTCCACTGCATGCTCTATTTTCTCTATGATTTTTTTGTTCAGAGAGGTAGTGTATACAGGCTTCAAAGAAACAAGCAAATAAGGATCAGTAAAGAAAGACTGTCAATTACGGTGTAACAAAAGTCTAGAAATATTGTCCAGAAGTTGGTGGGCGCGAATGAAAGCACAAGAATAGAGGTATAATGTAAGCCATAGAGCACCCGACAGCTCTGCTCCACGATGTTTACTACTGAAGCAAGCCGCCATGACGTCCCATATGGCGGAGCAGACGAGCAGAAGAGTTTAGCAGCCAAAATCCAGCCTGCACCGTATGTGCTATTCCTCCACATTTCCAGTGGAAATCTCGTTCTTTAAAAATCTACGTCGACTGCATGTCACCTAAACCCCCAAACAATGCGACTTAGACATGTTCTTTTTCGTACGTTATTAATGAAGCTGTAACAGGGTTATTAGCTCACGGGCATCGTACAACAATGCGTGCATCAAAGCCTACAAATCATCGTACTGTTCATGTTGACAAATAGCTTGCAACATAATAATAGCTCGGTAAGGATCTACGAAAAGCGTCGTTATCGGCTAGGGCTTATGCTTTCGATACTCCCTTCCCTATAAGTGCTGGTTTCGTAGTACATTACGGCAGAGAGTTCGTTACAAGTTAAATACTAGGTTGGTACTTTTTGAGTGACGTTAAATAATATTAATTGCATTCAGGGATTATCTCTTCAAAGGTGCGGAAATTTTCTAAGGCGATCATCTATCCGATGCTATCACAAGCGAAGGGTTCCTGTCTAGCAACACAAAGATACAGAGAGTTAAATAGAAGTCGGTATGACAGAAGGCGTAAATAGGACTATCAGCTACGGTAGAGTACCTGCCGGTACCAAATGATCTTCGTCGTCGAAAGTCATGACTTACGTTGAAGGACCAAGGGCCATTGCTAGCAAGATTGTCTCAGTGTGCCGGCTTGCAATGGAGGGGACCCTAACACGGGTTCCGCCGCTCATAGTCGAAGGACTTCGAAGAATCTTCGAGATCGACCCTACATGTAGCAAGATACAGAGGGTGACAGTGATGCACAACTGGGCGGCTCACTCGAGAAACCATGATCCTGTCAAATTCGAAGATTCGTGACTGCTTCGATGAAAATACCGGCCATTGGGTCCATTCCTCACAAGCTTTATAGAAAAGTTAGCCAAAAACGGACCCAAAGTAAAGGTAAGCGCGCATAGCTTTTATCAAACAAAAAAAAAAACAGGAGAAAGTTTATCCTGGTGGCTAGGTAGCAACTCGCCCGAACCTATGCCTTTGGTTCGAAGAAGCCCGTTTCAAAAATATACTTGACGTCACTTTATGGGACGAGCATGCAACAATATCGTAGACGAACGTTGCTTAGCTTCCATACAGCCGCGCCAACCAAGAACGAGACATTCTTGATTCAGTGCTTTGCAGGCATTTATAATTTTGTCGAAAAGAACTGAATTCTTTAAATAATCAAATGTACTTGGGTAGCATGTACGTGCTTATATATTAAGCTTCATGATTATACACTGGCTATAGACTAAGTTACTGGAATCGCTCCCTACCAGTCGACAGCAAGGGTCCTTTTGTATGTGTAAGCTTCACTCCCAGCAAACATAAACACTGTCTCCACTTAGTGTCTTGATTCGTAGACAGTGCAAGCGTTTTAAGCGTAACTTTACTTATAAGCTGCAGATGATATCTGTAGTGCCCTAGCGAATCGCGACTTTCCTCTGCTATTTGACAGTGAGGTTTGCTCGTTAATGCCCAGCTTTTCATTTTCCCTAATATCATAACCCACACTTGACCCCGCAAGGTCAAGAACTACGTATATAAAACATTTAGACACACTTGCCGCATCGGATAGTGGCTCCATCGACGCACTGTTTCTCTTCTTTCCGAGTACGGTAGAAGGATAAATCGATTGTGTATAGCGTCAACAAAATCAACTAACTTGATATATCTCTGTATGCACAGGCGAACTATTGAGTGCAAGCTCGAGAGACCAGGTCCAGTTGGTTACAACAACAAACGACAGTTGGCGATAGGCTGTTCTCTACCAACACTCGCCGGTTCTGACGGCGACCTCCCACGCGAAACATTCGATGCCATACATAAATATAATTCCCGTGCAAATATATGTCGTCCAAAAACTCGCACACGTTCACCTATGCTGACTGAAGTCGTAGGCACACACGTCCCTATCCCCATCCATATTCATATGTGCATCCTCAAGGTCTGCGAGGAGACGGCCCCCTACTGGCCGGCAGATCACTGGTCGTAGGCACAAACAATTTAACTAAGGGTAGTTAAGAAGCTCCGATTTTCTCTCAATAGCAATTGCAGCAGACGCCCAATCCCGCTCTGGTAAGTAGTTCGTATTGACGGTCAGGAGAGATCTAACAATGTCTTCGATGAGCGGATTGATGCCGAAGTGCCGTAGCCGATAAACGAAGGCATCAGTAAGGGAGGCTAGCTTAATAAACTTGCCATCTCCCAACTAAACCACTAGCGCCGTTCACAGGGCTTCTGTGCACAATAACATAATGAAAAATGCACTAGAGCTATACTTCGGCAAACGCGACAGCCACATCAACGATACTAATGTAGGGTCAATTATTGTTCCCAAACACATGGTAGGATCAGTGGCAAGACAAAGGCCCTAATGTCAATTAGAGCCTTTCCCCTATACAATTATCAGATTCAGTGTTAAACACTGTTCCTGTTATGACTGTATCCATGTTTATCTTTCAAGTACAAGAAACTACATTGAGGATCGAAAGGGCCATATCGTTCTGCTGATGACACCATGTAGGCGACTCATCGACGGTCATCTGTAAGAAGTCTTGGTACGAACCTGTATTACTTCGTATACACTTCGCAGGTATTGAAGAGGCATAATGATGGTAGTTGAGAGATGGCCTGAAGCTATACAACCTGTTGAGTACTCGACGAGGATAGTAAGGAGCAATAAGCTGTAACGAAACCCACAAATAGATATTGGAGCATGAACGGGGTACATTTGTCTTGCAACTTGTATACACAGTATTATCTTCTGGAGAACCAGACCTGCTACGATAGATTGGTCCCCCTTTTCCTTGCAAACCTGTACAATGTTGTCGACGCAAACTTGTTATATAAGCTTTTTAAATTTGGTGGATAACAAAATACTTTTATATTCTATCTAATAATCTTCGGAGCGAACAAACAGTGTTTGTTATAGATATTGTGGCCAAAACAAGCTAAGATAAACATTATAGAGCCATTCAATGTTTTCGGGCCGTCAATGCGTTGTAAGAATCTCCCTTTAAACAGATACATTTGCTTTTTGCTATAGTTTGTGAATTATCTTGTAAGGTGTACTAGATGTATCTGTGCGCGTAACTGAAGGTGCGCTTCGACTAAAAAAAAACCATTAACCTGATATTATCTACGAATTTTCCAAATTTTCTAGTCTATATGAAATATAAATGGAAGATAAAAACTAATATTTTTTTTTAACAGATTAGATTAATTATCACAGTGATTCGTACCCTTTCAAATGGATTGTAGTCAGGAAGCTTAGGATTACCAGGCTTAAAAATTTCCCGCGTTATATTTCCTGATGACTAATATAAACAGAACAATCTGTTCGTATTCAGATGTTACTATCAATTTTTCAACGGCGCAAAAGGCCGACCCAGAATACATACCCACCACATTATTTTCGTAGTCGAATGAAATAACACTATTTCAATGCGCCAGTCAGTGTCGCTGATCCCGGCCCAATCGAATCAATCAAGTAAAAGATTGTTGTTACTGTTGTTGTCATTATCGTTGTCATTGTTGTCTATCATCGTTACCACTACATCTTTCGGCGTTTACTCGCCGGTGCCGTGTAACGGTACAGCATCTCTTCCATGTCCTATATCAGTGCCTGACATTGTCGCCTGTGATTCGACCACGTATCACACCTGGCACCGACATTAGATGACGTCTTTACATTCTAACAGGATCTTTTGTTGTTCGTTGATACCGTCTCGTTGGCATGTATTTAGCAAACAATACATATGATGATTGTGGATCAAAACCCTCTGCTATTTTGCCTGATGCATATGCTCTAGAATAGATCTTGGTTGAAGGAGCATAGATAACAGTACATTTAGAACATCGGGACGCTACCTGATCATATGAGCGGCATTTGGAACGAGTCTGTTAGGAATTGAATATGTAGATTTGTAAATTCTGCCTTCATGCAGAATGGCGACTGCTCGGTCGATTAAGAACTCGCCTCTTTCAATGGAATCGAAAGAAACCGAAGCTTTTTCGAAATGTTCCCTTTTTCCTTAGCACAAACATCTGATCAATCTAATTGTTGGATCCCTTCTTCAGATCTGGTTACTCTAATATGTATCATCTCCTCACGAGACTAATATGCGAAGCTTGCTTCTCCCCATTTTCTTCTGCGATCGCTACTCAATTTCCAGCCTAGACGAGTCTTCGAGATGTCATTGGCTACGACCGACGTTCGAGTTGATTCGAAAGCTGGGCATCGGACCTTTCTGACGTCAAACGTTCAGGGTAGACCTGTAGCCGGGTATAATATGGCCTATGTCCTTCTGGGTTCGGGTGTCTCCGTAGAAGTTTCTCGCCGCTACACCTACGAAGCAAAGAACAAGACAGCGCTCAGATGAAATGTCTTCCCGAACTTTGAGTGCCAATTTGCTTGAAATAACAACGCTCCCAAGACGCTAAGCAAACTGCCTGCTACCGTCTACATGGAAGGTGGGGAAACCAAGTGGAATGAAAAGCTGTTGTCCACAAGTCGTAGTGGGTAGTAAGAGGACCCGGACCGGTTCTTCCTTATGATACCGGCCGCTTTAGGTTAGAGGTTGACACGGTAGTGATGCGACGGAACAGGAACATTGCGCTCAAAGGTGAGCCTCGGCTCCCAGACGGGCTAAAATAGGTTGACGGCCGAAGCTGCGAACAAAACAATATGATCGACACCCCGAGACACCCACTCAGTCGAACGGTCAGCACAATCCAGCGATCGATCGAGTAACCTTGGTCTGATCTCTAGCTAATTCTAAGGCGGTCGTTCTGTCGAACTGACCACATTATGCTCATTAGAGAACAGTAAGAGGTCGTATCATTGAAACACTTCTTCGTTAGTTAAGAAAAACACTAGCAGTTTTGTGACGGAACACGGATACTGAGTCGGCGACTATAGATCGGCTGTATATAGAGGGAGTAGGTTGTTAACCCGCAAAGGAGCTCGACATCAGTAGTTCGATCGAATTCCGCCTGCCTATCCTTTGATATAGCTTTCTGCTTGTGTAGCTGTCCGATCTACTACTAAAGAAAGGAAGCAGTAACCCATTGAGTGGGGTACCCCAAGGATAATAAGTAATGTAACAACACCTTGAGAGATTATGATGACTGAGCTCTCATCGGACAATAGGACATCGTTAAGATAGTCGATCGATAACCTTGCATAGATTTCTTGTATCATTGATTTCAAAAACTGAGTTTGTCTTTTGAGCTTTTTTGTTAAAATGAATCAAGTTCTTACTCGGTACTATCTGCTTTTATAGGGGTCATATCCAGATCCCCGCAGATGATGTTAGTTCCTCTATTCTTAAAATATATATGCTCATAGCAATTAACCGTTGGAGTAACTTGCCGCTCAAATACTTAGTAACCGTATAGAATAGCACGGAGGTTCCAGTAAAATAAGTTGTGTTTCATAGCGAACTGTTGTCATGGGCGCTGTGTTGGCTAGTAACGAGTAGGTCCTCGTGACGTCAGTAGAACGAAATATATACTTAAGAAATTACCGTCGCGCTGCTGACATTAGAGAACAAGTCACAATTAGATACGATTCGTAATATAGTTTATAGAGGACTTGATGTGTCAACCCGAGAATCAATTACGCATATGGTCGTTACGTGAAGGGGCTCGTATTCATCGTCTCACCGTACTCTTGTCGATAGCCACGAGGGCCATGAGAGGCGATGGTGCAGGCTACAGAAGCCAAACGTGGCTATTAGGTAAATCGAGTCCTGTAGTCACCCAGTTGTTCTAATAAGAGATATGGACTTTTGTTCCGATTCTGTCGTAACCAAGACGCGATGAAAAATGATTTTTTGTGTTATTATTATTCTGTGTCATCTTTTTATTAGCTAGACATTATTTTGTAGCATGTAATACATGTCAAATATACAGAAAAATATATATATATATATATATTAAAATGAGGTTTCATGAAAATCGTAAAGCTCTAGAGGACGATGCGTCTCAAGAAACGAAGTATGCATACGTATATGTACAGAGAAATTTCTATTGAGAAGGTAAGAACTCATCTGAATGTAACAACACAAGAAGCAAATGATTCTCACGATTGTGCTTCATGCATATGTACAAGTAAACTTATTTTTTTTTTTGCTACAAAATTTTATGGAACAGTGCAATCAGTACGACCCGTAAATCTTGATTTATTATTTAAAAAAATGCGACTCGCTTATCTACTATTTGTATTCTTGTTTTATTTTATAATCAAGTACATGCTGTACGAAATAGTAACAAATTGTATTGTGTTTATCACTAGTCTCATTACAGGCCCATAACACCGATTTTCCTGCTACAGGTGAGGGAAACAGATGTTCCTGTTCATTGCACTTAACGAAAACGTGACCCAACCAGGAATTAATGAGCTTATCAAATTCAACGAGATACTCATTCGTGTCTCTAGCCCTATTTCTCAACCACGAACTTGTCTTTTCCTGTAGCAAAAGTTGAGGTTACCTGTCTCTTTTCAAACTTATTTCTGCTATTCAGGCCCGCAGGCCAAAGTCGTCTAAAAAATACGCCGAACGTCTTGGACAGTGGTACAGAAGCCTAATCCTGATTCTTATCGACTAACATTACGATACTGGAGATGGTAGAGAACTAATCCATCGGCCACCGTCCCTCGGATCACAGCCAAAGGAAACTTGTTCAGGGTGGTTGAATAGCATCGATCCGGGCCCGGTTAATTCCGCAGGCTTGCTCCCCAAATGTTGGTCCTGGGTACCGTTTGCAGAATACCCATTGTCTCGAGTGAGTAATTGGTTTTTTCCAATGCTTAGCCTTTAGGTTGCGTCAGGCCTTCGGTTTGCTTATTTGGGTGTAATTAAGCTTGCCTTGTTTCGCATATAAATGAGATCGTTTCCGGACGGCATTGCGGCGGAGCGGACGCTTTCTTCGTCCAGAGCAGCATTATTGACTACCATTTAATTGCGTATCCAATAATAGGACGCAGCTTTTGCGACATTGCCAACAACGACAAAGCTCTCAAAGGGAGCGGGCTTTAGTAATGGGCACCCTACCCCTGTAAGAAAAGTTCGCGTTAGAGAAACCGTAATACTTTGTTACTTAAGATGGATTATTCTGATCTCTCATTCGTAGTTGTTACATAACGCGTGAATAAATTGTATGGAAAAAGTTTTAAATTTGAGCTGTCATTTGTCTTGGAACTGGAGTTTAGCCTGGAACCGGACTTTTCAACTCTCCTGTTTGAAAGACTAATGTAGATTCGTGATAAGTATCTCCATTGTGAGACCGTTGCCTAAGTGTGTTTGCTTACCTGAAGGCGCTCTATTATTATTATTATTATTATTTTAGTCATGTGCCATAAGTTTTTTTACGTTTCCGCTAGGTTTCTAAATTGTCAAATAGTATTTGGTGCCACAGTGGTAGGTATCACAAATTTGAGCATGCGCGCCAAAAAATTTTTCTAACAGAAAATATCCATCTAATTATATATTCTATATTAATAATTTCACACCGAATTTGAGCCATTAAGGAATATTCTAACAGGTACTAGACACGAATAGAGTAAATAGTTTTCATTGTCAGTCTTACAGATATTAAAAATATCTATTATTATAGAATTTCGTATTCGTAAAATTGTCGAGTTCACCAGAATATCGCGTCTACCGTTACATGCACTTATATGTTCACTGCCTCTATATTCCAGTATCGCCGTTAGGCAGCCCATTAGACGGACGGCTGGCTCCCAGCCACCAAGAGATTCTTTCTGTCTAGGCCGAGGGTTCGAATCTTCACTGTCTAAAGACCGTTAACTCTAGGTTTTCTAGTTCATGATCTACAGCTTTGCGATGACGCATCTCGATATATTTCGAAGACAGCTTCCGTGTCATTTTTTGCTTGATGTTTTGCGTTGTCAAGAGCTTGTAATGTATTGGACGTATGACGTTGTTTTCCTGCATTTTTATCTAGACGATTACCAATCTGCCTGACTAATACCCAGCGAAACCGTTGTGCCTGTTATACTTCTTTGTGCACTAACCTTGAATAGCATTGACTGCCACTACATAACGAGATCGAAGTTACGAGTTGGTCGTGAACTCTGGCTAGCCTCAAGTGTCCAACGCTACTAAAGTGTTTCTTTTTGCGCAACCATAGGCAACAATACTCCGATACACTTCAATCCCTAGATAAATATTAAACTCCACCGTTGAACATCTCACTGTAAACCGCTTCCCTATCCTTCGTAAAGTTCACCCGACCACAAATAGTTCGACTTGTGAGCACCAGAGACTCTGGGGCTTTTCGAGCACCTCGTCGTTGAGCGGTTTCATGCCCATTTCCGTATCGTTCTATATATATATATACCTCACGGCTTAATATATTGCTGTTTCATTCTCATATTTAACGACTATTGCTACAGCCTGAAGTTTCCCCCCCTCTCTCTCTCTCTCTCCCTCGCAGCAGCAGCAACAACAGCAGCGTGCTTTACACGCTCGCTGCGATTCCTCTAAATCCACAATGAGTCGTAGAAATGGCGCCCCATCAACCGTCGGCTACATATACTGTGCTTAGATGTTGTTGTCGATAGACGAAACAGAGTAGCTTCTCCATAGTAATAGTCATCGTAGTATTAGTAATAAGGGTCTATCGCGTATGAACGCGCTTCAAGCGGGTGACAAATACGAAGCCTATGCTCAACATCAAGCTTAGCTTTTTCGCAAGTTGTTCTTTCCTACCTGTACGGTATATAGACTCAGGCCAGGGACGCCTGCGACATCCCTCCATCTCCTGTCCGCCCGCTACTACCAGCTATTAGCTGTTCGTGCCACTTCGGAATAGCGATGCCATATATCTTGCGGGCGGTGCGCAATTCACCACATGGATTGAACCAGGACCGTTCAGGCTTCCTGTTGCGGATGCACGAAAGCCAGCCAGTCAATGCGGACTAGTTCGGTAGTTCGGCGAGCAAGTCGCGTTAACCGGGAGCAATGGAGTGACAATTCTAGGGACAGGTCGTTTTAGTTGAAGGCAGAAAAAGCATTTACTGCTTATGTGATGCTACTTTTCAGCTGCTCTGCCTATTTCCAAGCCGTGCGTGGCTTACAACTAACGCGTGCCCATATACGTACGTCGATGACGTGTTCTACCTATTGGGTCGAATAGGATATCTGTAGATCGGACGTACATTGATAGCACGATAAATGTTTTCGTGTGATATAATATGGTGCATAATGTCTGCTTATGAACGCTGTTCTAGGTCTATGACTGCTCACGGACCCTGACGAAATCTAATAGTACGCTAGATTTGCAAGCATCAAAAGTCAAAGTTAGTGCTGTCTAGCTAGTCGATTTTCCCCATCTGTCCTAAGTAAACATAAAACCATTCTGATAACGACAAGGAATAGGAATCGTATTTGTGACCTTGGATTATTGAAATCTAAAGTTCAGTATTCAATAGAGTTAAACTGACTCCGAGACACATTGAAATGGGGTTCATGTGACCTGCCTTAGCTACAGGTCGTACCCTTGATGTGCCAATGTTACATTTAATGAGAGGTTAGAATCGTAATAACGCCTTCCGTGAACTTTACGGAAATTTTCTGTTTGTCTCAGTAGGAAGTGTCCCTCGTTGCTTAATATAATAATTAATGGCGGTGATTTAAAATGTCCTATTATATAAAAAATACATTTCAATCATCAAGCAAATCGCATTTATTAAGAATAATAAAAACAATAAAACTGTTTTTATTATTCTTAGGACCAGACTATCCGATTGATTAAAGAAATCACAGTAGAAACCATAAAATGCCCTGCATTTAAGAATAGAATATGGGCTTTATTCACGCGCATGTCTAGCTTGATAAATGTAATATATTTTTGTAATAATACTATGAGTGTCTATGCTATAAAGTATATAGATTATTTGCTATATATAGATCAAAAACGAAGGTTTACGATTTGGATCAAGTTTGGATTAACTTGATTTTTACTCGGCAGACTATCTGCTACATGGAAATAATCCGGTTCGGTGTGTTACTTATTTATAGTACTTTTATAATTTCACCAGAAGGTTTCCGTACTTGTTTGCAGATTTCGCATTATGGCCCAGCTTTGAGCACCCATGAGGGTCTCTACAGATTCGGATATCGTTTGTGTTGTCCTGGTTACAGGGATAAATTCATATATTTGAAGCGTTCGAAATCGTGTTCGCGTTCAAGAAGGCTCAACTCGAACGTCTCTCTTACATTTCACGTCTGAGCCGTGACGCGCGGCTCGACGTACGTATACAACAAACTAGCAACTCATCTAATGAACGCCGCATAAATAAACTATGAGCGATTCGAGGACTGGAAGCTATTTCCCCACTTAAGCTGAACGCACGATTTTAGTTATCCTATAGAATGCGATGGCCCTGAAAACTAATGACTCATTATATAATAAATAGCCTATATCCCCAAATATCGCACCGATGTAGTGAGCAGCTCAGTAGAAGATATGAATTATGATCACGGCATGCTTGGCCTTCGTCAAGTCGCTTTTATATAACAGGTCCACTATAATGACAATTCCAGGATGCTTTCTATTACATGTCTAGTTTCTGTAACTTGACAACCTATATTGTACTTTCCCATTCTAAAAGCTGTACTTACCAGAGCAAGATCGTTTAATAACAAGTGATATTAAGAATATAAGTTAATAAGAATAGGAAAACTTAACAAGAAGTGGTTGATCCCATTGAAAGCGTCGATTTTTCATACTTCTACTATATTGCACAACATCGTGTTATCGGTTGATCCACGTATTTTATGACCATAGAAAGAAGAAAACAACAGCTCTGTTAAAGAGTTCCCTATCGGTGCACTACTGAGTACTGCCTAAACCCATCAAATTTCCCACGTCGATCTTAGCTTCACGAATATTCTCTCAAACTGTGTCAACTTACAACGTACGCAAAGCCGATGATCGTATCCTAAAAATCAATCTGTACGGCTAATGACGAGCGCCGATCGTATTAGGTCGTCCAAGAGGGTAAAAAGCTTGTCGATGTCATCTGGGTCGCGTTGTTGTTCTCTATAAGGGCAGTGTCCTCAATATACAGGTTTATCCATCCAGTATGTTACTGGCAATTGATACATTGATAGGATGTCGATAAACTGTTGCGTCTCAAACTTTACGTTGTTGACGAGTCTCTGTACATACACACGATGTATCGTGTGGCAATATTATCAGTGCATAGAGAGCCACCAAAAAGTTCCGTGTGACAATCAGACATCCAAGTACGTGGCCCGCCTTGCGTTAGAATCTGAAACTTAAGTTTCCAGCTTATAAGAAGCTTTATATTCGACTGCCAAAAATGAATCCAATTCAAATTAAGGCATCGGCTCGAGCGAGAAGACGCGGGTAGAAAGCGCGCATCTAAGTGAACGGTCTAAGGAGGGCTGCAATACCGTCATTTCTTTCGAGGATCTGTAGCGTTCTAGGAGGCCATTAGTTAAACGCTGCTTATAAGGTGGCTCGCGAATGGCGCTCTGATAAACAAGCCCGAACAGAGGGGCCACACTTGTAGGCACGCTTAAGTGGTAAGGTATTGCGGGCAGATGTCGAACTTTGCTGTTTGACTTAGCTGTTGACTCTTGACAAAGAACAAGTGGCTGCTTGGACAAGCTCACCTAAAATTCTCCAACGAATTTCCAACTTAAAATTTTAAGTTTTGCGCACGCCTGTAGGAAAACTGAGCAGCGTTAGTACTGGGATCCCATTGTGTGGTAGCATCGAACTGCTCACACATACGAAAAGTTTTTGTGCACGATACGATTTTTTTCGTAAAATCATGAAAGTCACTCCTCTTGACCGTACGGACGATAATGAAACGCGGTACTGCGAGCACCTCGAGAATAGTTGGCACCCTTTTAACTTTTATCTTTAAATCGAAAAGACCCCCCAGAGCATAAAGGCATTACATATGAACATTAGTGATTCATCTTTTGCTAGCATAAGTCCCATTTACGTTTGGACGGCCCAAAAAATCATCAACGTCATTCGCAGCAAAGCAAGAACCCCTTTTAAGGGAGCATATCGTTGAGCTACACCGATTACACTGTTGCGATACATGGAGTCTTTTTTGCTTTCGGAGCTGACAACGTTCCAAATCGAGCCGTTCTTAGATCTATGAGCCGCTCTTCGAAAGTCCTGACTACTGAATGTTAGATACGCCAAGAATCCCTGTAGCACGAACGTTCCGTGGACCACCTAAGAAATAGTTGTAGGCACATGACCAGTATAACAACGACTGCTCGAAAGATACAGTTAGATACTTGCCAGTTAAAACAGAGGTCGTACTATGTTGGCCTAACTTTGCAGAAACCTGCTGCGGTACTATGAATTAACAGTATACGGCTTATAATGCAATGAATTCGCGGCCAAGCTGAAGCACCGGCATCACCTTGTATCTGCCTGTGGCGTGCAATGTGATTAAGCGAAGCTAATCAATGGGTGATCGATGAATAAGAGGTTGACTACTATGACAAATTCGTGTGAGACCCCCAGTCGGTTCGAACATTATAACTGCGTGCATGTGCTGGTACTCAACCCAAGATACCGACGCGCCACAGCATGCCGATGCCTCATTGGCCTGCGATGAGGGGAACAAGCAAGTAAAAGTAAGTGAGACGAGCTGTCCTACTCCGTACTGTAACCGTGTAACGGCGGGACCGTCTTTGCATTCGTTTCGATAAAGACATCACCATCGCCGTTAGGAGGGTTGTCATCCATAAATTCGAACGTAGCAAAATGTTAGCTACACAAGCTCTTGTTGTTGTTGCTGCTGCTGCTGCTTCTGCTTCTGCTTCTTCGTCGCTGTCATGCTCAGTCTAGCCATGGCACAATTGGATCAGGCCTGACTTGATGAAGGAAGAACGCTTTTAGCAGAGGTTGAATACCACCAATGGTCAGTGGCAGACGTGTTATGCAGGAAGCAGTAATAGTCTATTATTACGTGCAGGTAAACTGAAAAGGGCAAAGGGTAGAGGCTTTTTAGCAAAATATTTTTTTCATAATTTTTTTTTTAATATTTGTTTCATCCATAATTCTCCTAATAATGACCTTTTATGGCTACAGATTGTGTGCAAATGTCTCATGGCGTATCCTAGTCGGTGTCTCCATGTGCTGGGCATCTATGCATTATCTGTTTAGATTGGATGATCGAAGAAGTACTAACCGTTTTTTCGCGTAGACGGCCTTAAGGTCACTTTTATCAGATAGCACAAGACACGTGTCGACGTTGACCTCATTTGGGACCTGAGATTTGGCAGTAGTAGAACCGCTAAAATGGTTAGAGAGAGCCTTTAATCAGGTTTGAGATAGAGCGCTTTGTGATAAATGCAATTTCCCTAAAAATTTGCGCTGTTTTACAGTTTAATTACGACAAAGGTTGCTCTGGCCTGAAAAAAAGTGCTTTATTTAGGTTCAAAGTGGAAAATTCAGTTCTGGAAATCATGTGAAAGATAATTTTCGAAAGTAATTTAACAATTACAAAAAAAGTCGATAAAATTATTGCGCCGAGGAGTTAAACAGTCACCACTAAATAGTTTGGAAATCGTTCGAAGAAAGCTGGCTACAAAAGAAAGCTCGATGTTTAGGTATCATATAGACTGAGGCAAAAAATTAACCGCATCTTCATTTGCGAAACGTAACAAAATCAAGCCATATGTAAAACGGTACATAACTTTAAAAGAATCACGTAAAAAGAAAGACAGATATCACGATTACGATAATGTTCGAACGAAAAAATAGTGTGTGGCAAAACAGACTTGGTCTAAAGACGGTTGTGTTACCTCTTTAGGTGGAATTCGAAAGGAATGGTACATCACGAGTCGCTGCGACATGGCAAAACAATGGACTCGAACGCCCAACGTCAACAACTAATAAGATTAAAAAAAAAAAAAGCACTAAAAAGGCGGACCAAGACTAGAACAAAAAAAAAAAAGACGTCGTCTTCCATTATGACAGTGTCATACCACATACATGTTTTGTTATCCGGCAAAAAACTGAGAAAATTCGAGTCGTAGGTAGCGTATGCATAGTATAAGGCCCGTTTTGGTATCATGAAACCAGACTCAAATTTGGTTTCTGTAGAACTGCTTCAATGGGGGTTAATTTAGCTTCAACAGAAAGATACCGTTTTACGGTGACGGAATTATGGTGTCACCAGAAAACTATAAAATTTAGTTGAGTAATGTCGTTTAAAAAGTAATTATCCGTATTTTGACTTGCAATACGTCTTCGACAATATATATATATATATATATATATATATATATATATATATATAAGAGAGAAGGTATCAGCTTAAACAGCTCACGTGGCATTTCAAACGAATTTCCTCGTATCAGGTCCAAAGGAGAGCTTTAAACATGGGGTCCACCGACTTCCCACAGAACATGCTTTCGGCCAGAAAGGCGGTCTGTGGTCCTTATTAATCTCTCATCGTACTATACTTACATTAATCCTCCCTGGTTGATTGGCACCTTTGTTACAACTAGTCAACACAATAAATTGGCATATAGATGTCAATTTACGAGAAATTTCGGAAACAGTGGAATATATCATTCGTTGCAGTTCTTACCATTCCAGAAAAATTAAACCTTACTCGAGAGGACATCGTTTACTTTATAGATCTGGTGGCCAAATTAGGTGACTATGAGAGTAAAATCATGATTGATATGTGGTTATAATTTAGGTAGCATAGGATTGCACCTATTTCGTAGGCAACCGTTCTGGTTGAATGTATCTGCCTAACGGATCTGCTCGTAATTTATGCCAGTTCCTTAAAGTCCGTTCGCCGGCAGATTATGCTAGGCCTAAGCACCAACGCTTCTTTCCCATCCAAAGTACTTACACACATTGACACGCAGGTCAGGTTTAAACGCAATTTATTAACCTGTAAATAGATTTTACGTCATGTACTGTTATTCAGCGTTGTCTGCAATCTTCAGATGAAGATGTTCTAGGCTGAACACTGCATTGTTTGATCTTCGCAAGGCGTGCAAGGGTTGCCATCTGTTCAATTTGCTATTTAGGAATGAATATATGGATGCCTCGATGGATAAAACTGCATAGACACTAATGCTAACAGACAACGTAAACAGTATTACCGTTTACCTCATACACGACGCATACTGAAGTGCAATATATCTGCACTTCGTACAGCCCTAAAATTGCTGTCTATCTTGTCTACTGGACTTCTCTTGGCAAAATATGTACTTATACAGACTGTTAAACTAATAATAATGCTGCGGCAATCAGATAAAGTCAGTTACGAAACAAGTCGATTGCCGAACAGTGACGGTTCAATATTTTGGCCTGATTCTAGATATATTCACAGGAGTTTCCTTAAGTGCTTAGTACGAAAAAGCACTCGTAATAGGGATTCATATCATATTGCTGTGCCATCGCTGCAGTATGATAGAGTCCACTCGTGTTCCGTGACTCCTTGTTATAATGGCTTTTTCGCCTTGACCTATTATGAGAAAAGGCTAGGTAGACCAGGGCGTAGTATCATCTTGAGGAAGTGTTCTTGAGGGACCTCCTTACTGCTGCTAATGCTGTTGGCGCTACAGCCACTAAAGGTGTTTCTGTTAATGAAGACATGGCCAGATGCTTGAGTGTTTCGTAAAGCTATTGCACGAAGTTAAAGTGCACCAGTGTGCCAAACGAAGAAAAAAAAAACGAGGAACAATATTTAAATTTCGCGCGAATAGTGCTCATCCTGATTATAAAATACGTTGCTCATTTGAACAGATGCACTGTCGAAACTTTGCCTTGAGAGATTTGGCTCGATCGACGTTTTTATCCCAACGCCTTAAGATGCGTAGAAATTAAACCTCGTGTTCTGTTATTGCGTGTTGCTTTTCAAGTAGGGCATCATCTTTTGGGGGTACATCCTCGAACATGCTAGATCTCTTTAGGATAGGGGGACCCACAGCTTCATACACGATGAGAATTTCAGTAACTGCAAATTAGTTTGAACCGATTCACAAGACCAGGCTGATAGTTGCATGAGTAAAATTATAGGCGATTTCTGACTGAGTCGAACTCTATAAGAATAGCAGTACCGACTAATGTTCTTTGACTCTGATCACGATGCTAAGATGTATAGAAAGAACTGATACTCCGAAAAAAAAAAAAAAAAAAAATATATATATATATTTTTTTTTTTTATATATATGTATATATATATATATATATATACAAAAAAATTCGAAATAAAATAATATTCCAAATGACATAGCAATGGGGGGAGGGGAGGTTGTTATGTCAAGTTTAAGCCCGTATTCTTGCAAAAAAAGACATAACTTTTAACGATTTTTAGATCTGTTGTGTACGTATTGTATAATCCTACGATATGCATATGTGGAAAATATCAAAAATGAGTTTAAAAAAATTTAAGTCCCATTTGAAGTCATTGTCCTGTTACGTAAAACAATGCTCAAAACCTCCAAACAGCTAACGGTCAAATTCAAATTGACGCGGTGTCCTACAGTTCACATTAATCAAGGCCTGTCTGGCTTACAACTGCTTGCTCAGTCCAAGTTGGGGGGCTAGTCTTCGTTTAGCCTCATAAACTACTACTAAAACGGACTTGTCCTAGGCGCCGGTGACCGGATTGTCCGACTGAACTTTGGGTCGGTGCTCCCTGATCGAGTAGCCTGAATCAAAGGGTAGCTTGCTCTGGTCCGTTTGCTACAAAGGCACTTCATCCCTTTCACACTCTTTCTGAAGTCCATTGCCTTATAATCCCCAGCAAATTAGTCAAGCAAGTAATACGACGTACCTTTTGCCGCACCATCACCGTGTGAATATGTTGAGCTCTACACCGACATCAAAAACAGCCAAATGACTACTGAAGCTTTCTAGTGAAGCAACAACTTGAAAAAAAAAAGTAGAAAAATTCAATATGTAAAAAACGTTTATGTAATATATATATATATGGTGTCGAACAGTTTATACATAAGCTACTAATAAGATTCAAGCTCATACAGTAAACGTTGAAACAAGGGAAACGCCCTTAGTATTTATGGCGATGGGATTTCCCCTCAGCGGGTCCAAGAAGCTGAAAACAACTGATTTGATTATAATCAATATTATTTTTTTTTCGAATTATAAATAAAATTCTATCTTACGATTTGATTATATGATACAGAAACGTTTGACACCTTCAAGAAGCACCCAGTCAAGTTCCTGCGCTTGGGCCCGAAATTCGTAGTGAGAACATCTCATGACTTCAGTGCGTTTCGAAGACATCACCTACAGCACAGTTTATAACGACCTTCACCGACTTCATTTTATGTGGACTGATTCAAAACCTTCTAACGTATTGTGTTTGTGTCAAATCATACGCGTACATACGATTAAAGAACTTCCGCCGACTTCACTGTTTCGTGATTTCGCCAACGAGGCGTCGATTACTACGATCAGACGGAACTAGCTATTTCGGCCTTAGCCAATTGTGAGTGACCGCAAACTACAAACATGACGACTGCTACTGTTGCTTGGAACGAGCTGTGAGAGGTGACCCTTGAGGTGACGACACGTTCTGTACCAGAGCTTCAATGAAAGTGCAAATGGCGAACATGATTATCCTTCAGGGCACATATGAATCATCATAATCCTCACATCGGGTAGCCGACAATTACTCTAACGACGATGACCTTCGAAGGTCGCCCGGTAGCATAGTCCGTCATTTGGTGGCACCCGGTGGGGTGGAAGTGACCGCATGTGGCTTCCGCGAAAAACCTCAGCGCAGGTCCCCAAGGAGCAGGTCAATTCTTGCAACTATAGATTTAGCAACTCTATCCCGTATTCAGGAACAGGGCATAAATTTAGTCCCGTACGGGATCTACGAAGTCCTAGCGCTTTAGCTATCGCTTAAGTAAGGAAATATTGCACAAACGTATTTTCTATCCTGAAAAACAGAGTCGCAACAAAGGTCCAATTAATTATATAGCTATATATAATATTGAACACCCTTAGCAGATTGTAACCAAAATGTATTTAAAGCGATTTATTGTAACCTTTAATCTTTCCTTTACGTCTCCTTAGATAATGACTATTCTACGATTTAGGGAAGGAGGGGATTTACGTTAATTAAGTTGCATATGAAGTTACAGTAGGCTTTTGTGATCGCTGAAAGTCCACTGAAAAGTGCGCCATCACAATCCGCGTTTGTTTTCGACCTTATAGGAAAATACGTGAACACACCAACCGTACTAAATAACCCATGAGAATACCCCACTGCTGTGGGCTTCTAATAAGAAGGTCTGCATTTCCAACTGGCTCCAACTACAGCAACAGGAAACAAAGTTTCCATCAGGAAATCTGGAGGAACTACTTTAAAAGAGAAACCAACATATGGATCAGCGCCATATTTTGAAAAATTCATTGGATTACGCCCAGTCATTCGGAAGCGGGTTATCACCGTAAGGTTTGAGTTAGGCTGGCACAAAAGCCTTGACTAGCTTCAAAGGTCGTAGCTATCACATTGCAACATTTATAAGTTGTTCTATTTGTTTGTGTTCGGTTTCAGGCTCCGAGCAAAGCTAACATAGATCGCTTACAACGATCCAAAGATATGTCGACCATCTCTACTAGAAGTACACCCCCTTAGGGACCACTCAGAAAAACTGTAATAATAAGAATCAAGCTAATTATTTAGCCTTAGTTGAGATAATTAGTACGAACTCAACAAAATTATTGTTGACGACGTAGATACTACGGTGAAAAGAGCATATTATAAACACCTAGATGTACGGTAGACGAGAAGCTACAGCTTCCCGTATAACTTAGCTTTGTTTTATGAATAATATCTTAATTGACATTATAGTTCCCTAATCACAAAGGGAAGTTTCGTCATTTGCTCGTACGTTTCTATAACACCAACTATACAATCCCCGGTGACGTGACAAGAGTGATTTGATGATAATTAATCAACCGATAAGTGATATGTTCAGACGCATCGGACCACCCGCGTATCAGGAGCTCGGCAATAGCTATCGCCATCTTCGCAGCGTAGTTGCCATTCAAGCACCTTTCGATTTCGCACGCCCGTCGTCAATTCACTCATCCTATAAAGTCTCCCCCCCCCAACATTTAAACTGATGCTTTCGACTACCACTCGATCGACCTGAACGAAGACCCCTTTTATATGTGCCGCTTTTTCCTTTATAATGGCCATGTCTAAGATTTTTTGAAACATACCACCTTCAGAGTTTATAAGCAGACCAGTAAACGCGGCTCAGTACGCATCGATCGTATCATAGTTCAAAGATAGGACATGGGTCGCCATTTTACAATTTGTCAAAATCCATCTCACTAGGTATTCTTGCTGTTTGTCGGCTGAGTGCGGGCGTAGCATTCACTGATGTTGACCGTGTCTGCGCCATCTAGCTATGGCTTGCCCGTTCAATGTCCCGTCACGGTCACTGAAGCAAATCAGATGCGAGTCAATCACGATGAGTACGTTTCGATAATTTTTCTATTCAAACGATTTTGTGCATATCATAAGAGGTCGCTTAATGCAATTTGTCCTGCGCTTGTCAAATGATAGTGAATGCTACAGCTTGATCCTATCAGCTCAGCATCTAGTCAGACGCAACTTTTCCTAAATTAGGATAGATTAAGGTTGATTTTGTATTGTACACAGTCGAAGTTGTCAACCATTCTATCATTGTATACTGTAGACACCGCATTATGATTATGTGTGGACAGCGTCTTCTCCTCTCAGCTTCATGCTGTATGCGATCGCGTGAACATCTTAATGGCTAAACAAGCGTCTTGGAAGCTACTATTTTTCCGGAAAAAAATTCATAAAATTAACGGTACCACACAACCAGTGATACCTTTTGTTTGATTCCCATCTATTTGAAACCCTACGATATGCCGAAAACATTCCTACTCATGTTAGAGTACAAACGCAGATACCTTTGGCCACGTTCGAAGAAAATGAAGTTCTAGTGCGCTTAGACCTGTACCTACATTAGATTGGTACATATTTCGATGGTGGTGTAGATATGAAATACTGATACCCCTTTTAAAATGAAGCAAGTTTCCGCCTTCTTGCCTGAGAACTTTGTTCTCGTATACAGCACGCCCAATTCTTTAGGGAGCAATAGCTTTCGTCTAAATGACACGGCCAACTACGTCTTGAGCGCAAGATATTTACCAGCGCAGTTTAGCTTATATCGACATTTTTATAGATGCATATTCAAGCGGGGTTTGGTTGAGCTCAGCTTGGAAAAGCTCGCAGGACAGACGAGCCTACTAAGGACGATGCTTAGGCCCTGTATTCTCATCTAGTTTTCAGGAGCCTGTCTCGCTCTCAGACGATTGTTGGATTAGGCAAATGAATAACGTTCAACCAACAACTACAGGTAGTCCCGCGTCGCCCGGAAGCATACAGATTAGCGTGTAAAACTCTTATCATTGAATCACCGCAATCAGCATCTAGGCTGCCAGCGTGTGCGCCCTCTGACCTACGCGGTTTTCTTTCAATAAAGGTCCATATGCAGCCACTATAGCATTCGTCTCTGCAGCGCAGATTGTCCAAGATTAAAGAAACAAGCACTGGATCAGTCGGTCCAAGGTAACAGCGACTTATTCGTACCGATGCTCATTTCAGTCAGCTAGTCGTTGGGCGTCACCTCCTCTGGAGATCATCAGAGTGAACTCGTTTGGCCCTTCACACAGCAGCGCCAATAAGAAATACAAGACGAAGTAATCACCTTGTTTGTTCAGGGCAAGGACTACGACCGCGGCGGCGGTAGCACTCCATATCAGACCATTGTCAAAGGAGAAATCTAACACTAGGCCGTGAAGTGCGCAGCATCTAACAAACAAACTCCAGACCAATAGACTGCAATGGCCCCATAACCGAAACCAGCACAAGCTTTAACTCCACGGAGGGATTTGTATTTTGTAGCTTCGCGAATTCGAACCCGCTCAACGCACCCATAATAACTGCGCAAGAAGAAAAACTACTGCAACGATCCCAACCGCGTCCTGACAACACAATGGCACAACTCAATAACAATATCATACAGTTACGATATCGTTCCCCTACTCTAGTGAGACAGTTTCTGGTACCTATTTATCTAGCTACATAGTGTATATGGTCCACATACACCATAGTAACCCTTTCATTGTCTGTTCTTTTCAAATTTTAGGTCGCAAAGACAAAGCTACCTTGTTTCTAATGTGTAAAGCAGAAGAACGAACAGAACAAGTCATCACTTGCACTTACGTACCGAATTCTTCACGCTGCTTCGCCCTTTATCGAGTCGTTTTAGTAGGACATACGTCCCTAGCCATTGAAGCTTACATTTAGTTAGTAAATAGCAAATACTGCAATAGGCTGTAATGCAGCTTCCCGATGGGTCGTACACGCGAAGGAAGTAAGCGTTTAGCGTTAACTGTTAGGCTTTGCATCTGAACATTTCATTCACTCAACGATGTCATCCGCTGTGTCCAGCTTGGACAAGTCTCCTGTTTCTCACCGTATGGAATTTAGGCTGTCGGACACATTGCACTTGGGCCTATTCTGTTAGCGCGGGACTTGATGGTTGGTTCTTGTTCGACGACCTGAAATCTAGAGTATTCATTGTTGTCTCATCTGCTTGACTAGCAAAATCTCGTCTGACGCGGTATAATCAGCATGGCAAACGATTAATCGCTCGCCGTCCGTTGAAATGCTATTTGAATGATGTCATAGACTACAAAGAAGCTGTCATAAGAAGGACGTCTACCGTAAAGGCTAGCCGGGATCACCATCAATATCATATGAAGATCAGAAGCTAGTATAGATGCAAGCCCGTTGAGACTCGGTGATAGTTCTGGACGTGAGTAACTGCAAGTAAGATGTATTTCTTACAATTGTTATCTTCTTCTCCTCTGTTACGATATATCGTGTCATCAAAATAAGGCTAGACTATTATCATGGTTGTTGTGCATACTCAACTCAGCTTGTATTTGTTGATTGATATCCTGTGTGATTTAAAGGTCGCCTACAGTAAAGCTTGTTGGCGAGATCTACCAATATAAATCAGATCACCGGAGGTAAATCACTCTCCACCGAGAGCAAACATCATCTTTACAGCTCGAGGCTAGCCCTAGCTAAGAAACATCGGACCTGTACCCTTGTACTTATTCTAGCTGAACTTATTCGGCGTTACCCCGCTATACGATTTTGCCTACTATGAACGAGAACCCCAGGTAAATTCTTCCGATCCTAGTTTTGCTATTGTGGGCATCCATACGATATTGATATCATATCAGTGCTCCGTTCGTTACTCATTGTGGCATTGTAATGACTCCTGTGGAGAAGATTACTACATAATAAACATATGCACGTATGCTCAAGATACTGTCATACGCTGCTGGAAAGATATGGCTCTTTCGGAGAATGTCTTCGATTTGAGAGCGTAAGCCCGTGCTGTTTAACGGTATTCAGATCGCTGTCCGATTACTTTGGACCGTACTATTGTCGCCCTGATCACGAGTCGGCTTCGTATCAAACGACTAAACAGAGCCTATAGTTGGATGGTGCAGATCATAAAACGACAACGCGTCAACGGAGTTACACGTCAACGGGACTATCATCAAAAGGTCCGGCTAATCTGGCAGTTAGGACCTATCGTCAGCGAAATAAGAAAAAGAAAAAACGGCAATATAGAGCTTAGGACGCCTGCAAGGATATTGTCGGGATCGTGGGTGATATCCGATCTTCACTCGAACAACAAGTACGATTATCAATAGCCATAATCATCGTGGCCCATCCCGGGTCTTCGTCGATAGTAACAATGAGCGACCCAACGCAGGCTGTGATTTTTATGATATTATTGTACCGCGCAATGATGATATCGCTGGTGGCAATTTGCATAAGACACACACACACACACACACACACACTCATACGCATATAAACACGTTAAGTTCAACTAAGCGATAGGCGGTAACTGTGGCGTCACCTTAGAGGTATCAGTTAGCTTGGATAAATGAGGAGTTGAGGGGTTGAGTGAGTGAGTGAGTGTAAATAGGTATGGAGTCTTTGACGCGATACTAATCCGTCTCCCCCAACGCAACCCCCGCTAACGACAAAGTTCGAGGCAGCTACGCTTCGTTAGAACTGGAGTCACACGACAATCATATCTCGAATGTGCGCGCGAAGATGTGAGAGGAGTGGACGGCTGAGGCCTGGGTGCCCGAGTCCGCGACTCTCGTCGCCTGCCCAGTGTCCATGAATAGTGGGGGCTAAATCTATATAGATGTTCTTCAGCTTGCACATAGATCGTTCTACTGGCACATTTCAATATGCAGCTTTCTTACGGTGTACGTACGGATGTGTGAACTGGTTTCATTCCAGTCAGCTTCTAGGTATCGTGAGTGTTACTAGATGCTTTTCACATGAGTGGGCATTGACGAGTCATGTGATTTGTAAATGTGGTCACTCATGGCATAATTTAGACAGACATTTCCGGATATTAATTTGTATTAGAGATACAGGCGGTTCTCTTGTTGTTGCAAGTCAATACTCGTTAAATGTTACTTGCCCAAATGCAACGCGGTTTTTGCAAGCAGCTGGGCAAAAAAACTAAACACTTTTCTCGGGTACACTTTTTCACATAACTTATACGGACACCGTCAATTAAATTTTTAAGAAAATCATGGATAGCTATAAGTTTTCCTATTAGGCTAAGAAGTGTACTGTTTGACGTATGATATAGATGGGTCTTCTGTCCTGTTTCGTATAAAAATCAACTCCAACCGATGAAAATCGCAAAGTTATGAGGTAAAAATGTTTTACTTTTAACACGCAATACGTATTGCATGATCATTTCTCCGATAGTCGAACGCGTTCAGACGACTACGCATTATTTTAGATCTCGTAGGACAAATCTTTCTACAAAATAGGTCGTCGTGTTCTTTAAGCTCCTTTTCCCTTCTACTTGATTTATTTGTCTCGGCATAGGCATTTATAAACAGTAGATAAATTCGATTATCCACCAATCGAACAGCAAACGTAATGCGATCCTACCATAGTGTGGGTGTACCGGATAGTTTTTACGTCTGTTTGCGGGTAGCGTTCACGAAGCAGACTTGATTTTCTTGATTCGATTGTTTGGAGACCCGCAGCCCACTTGATGCCCTGCGGCGATCATATAACTTGGCCGGCGATGGGACGACAAAGGACACCAGCCTAACATTGTTGATGTCCTGCTGTCCATCAATGAACTCCCGCAGTCGCAGCGTGGCGAGCGTAAACAGATTCTTGCAAGTTGATTTATTTCCTATTGATGATCATGATGTGGACGACCTCTGAATGATGTTCAGTAACCACAGCGGTGCTTTGATTTGCATTCAATTATTCCATCGATATATATATATGTATAAATATATGTGTTTGCTTACAACAAGATTCCATCATGCATGTATATCTGCAATTATGTATCTACGAAGGCTAACATACCATGCACGCATGAAAACTTTTGCTATTCTACTTTTGAAGTTTATATGACAAGTTCACTAAGTAGTTTCTGCTTGGTCTACACGCTCGGACAACTTCAAAGTGATCGTTGTACTATAATCACGGTGATCCACACGACTTTGGAAAGCCGAGCAACTTCACAGAAGCTGGTACGTTAGGAGTCGTACTGAGCCTTTGTCACGACGCCTGGACTGCATTTGTTGTAGCTATTTGTTCGTCGGCGCCTATTGCGAGCAGGTTACCCCCAACAGAGGTGAGCTGCTATACAAATGCATGGTCGTGATCGAAACATCGGCAATGGACAGTCGAATTTTAGATAAACAAACAAGTTACTCCGGAAAAATGGCATTCGGGTATACGGCGACGGTCGCCTGCTGATCACAATGTAGAGCATACCAATGGGACCTCGATTATAGCACAGGACCAATGGCACTTGAAAACGAGAACAGCGATGGCCGATTGTTTCGACTTCTGAGCGGCGGTAGCTGTTCTACTTACTTAGAAGCAAAAGGGGAGGATCCGGTTGTTTCCACCAAGAGCCCTAACTATTTTCGATCGAAATCCTAATTTACAAAAAAAAAAAAACTTGCATAACTAGTAAGATGAATATAGTCTACTAAAGTTGTTGATACGTGACTCAAAGCAGCCCTCTTGTACATATTTACCGAAATACCAAACTAGGCTAAAACTTCGAGTTTTTCCTTTCACTTCACTATCTGCAATGGTAAGGCGCTTTCTATTTAAAAAAGAAAAAAAACATTCCAACAACTGAAATATGGTAGGTATCAATTGGACTAGACGTACACTCGTTGTCGTCGTTAGAATCGTTCAGATAAGTAATTTCAAAAGAGCAAAGAGGAGGATCCAGGCTGTCAAGGAACTACGTACTAATCCAGGGGTCGCTTAAAATGTAGCTTTTATTTCACGATATGTTTCTATTTGCTATAAACTATGGTTGTCGCTTACGGACATGATCGTGTATCATACCTTACTAGCTATGTCAGTTGACAACGAAGACATCGGAGAAGATGCTTGAAGAATCGCATCAAAAGAGCTTATTTACAGTTCGTTAGTAAAGCATTTTCTCCGCGAGACGTGCGCGTTCATCGAAGACATCCAATATTTCTTCTTTATTTTCGTTCGTAGCCAGTGACCTGGGTCGAGTTAAATTCAAATGATCAATGAAAAATCGGTCGGGACGCCTCTTAGGTCTAAAAACCCTTCCGACCTACTGTCCGAGATGGAGAGGCGGATACCATGCGGCAGAAATAAGCAAAGAAAGATTTTCGCCGGGCTAACATTGACACACGGTAGCAGCATAGCCCGTTAAGCACTTGGGTTCATGCAGCGCTTTCACTCAGAACAAAAGCGTTAGAATATATAGACAAGGAAATAACATAAGTTTCGGTAGAAACTTCGATCCATCAAGTTTTTTTTGTCTGCTGTCCAGATTGTTTAAAAGGAATAGTGCAAACTATGCAAGTTAAATGCACTAGGTGGTCATAATGAGTCGTGATAGAAAAATTCTAGTTACTTAGCTCAATTAGAAATCCATGAATACCAAAAACTTTTGCCGATAACTCTATTTTAAGAAAAAGCTGTAGATTACAATAGATAAAAAAAAACAAAAAAAAAAAACCTTTCTAATACACGATATTCACAAGCACAGAGTTTCTTGATAGAGTATGCTGCAAGGTAAAATTTAAATGTCACAGCAAGGAATACGAGTGACTGCGCCTATATTAGCAAATATCCGAGTAATCAAGGATGAATGAGGATTCGTAGAGGAAAGGAAATCATTGAAGAAAAAATAAATCGTTATATATCATGACATGACTTTGCAAGAGCGCTTCGATTCATACAGTTGCTAACTTGTAGCATAATTCTGTATTAAATCTGCTCGAAATCAACTTGGGACGTACGCCGCCCAAATGCTTTCTGTTAGAATACAATAAAGTTATATACTAGACTGGGTAGGTCTAATGAACTTACGAGACCTTGAGATTATCCCGTGGGTGTTGTAAAGTTTCTCCACACGTCTAAGAAAGTTATCAACTTAATCTCTCCCGGAGGTCTGTCACCTCGCATAATCGTAAGCACGCGTAGCATAGAGTGACTGACATAGTTGTGTCCCTTCTATGTACATCGCAACGTGTACTGGCTTTCGGCCAGGAAGTGCAGAACTTTTGCCCAGCCCAATGCTAGTTTCAACTTCAATAAGTTTCGTCTACGACCAAGTCGTGCCCATAACAGCAAAACTCACTCAACGCCGAAGACAGAGCAACGTCTGCCGAGAGAGAGAGGACATAACACAAATCTAGATTTATGGTTTCTCTGATTATGCCATCGTGTGGCGGCTCCACAAGACGCGATGGTCGGGATTCATTTGGGACGACTGTTCATTGCTGAGCGACTGAATATCGCAACGATCGGTACGGCTGTGATGTGTTACGATAGCGCTTGTACTCCCTCTGTTGGTTAAGGCTGCTCGATAGCTCGTGTCTCGCTGTCGGACATGTGATATCGGAACTGCAAGGCGTAAACCGTCGCCGGATTCGCATTACCCTGCACGATGGGATCGGATGAAGCATAGCGGTAACCTTGCTAATTTGCTGGTGTCAGAGTTCCAGAACAAGCGTAATTCGCTATATTTAACCCCATCTAATGAATCTGTTGAAACTGAAGTGTCTCAGCGCGATATGCGCTAACTAATGGAGTCGGTTTGCCGCGGTAGCTCCGCTAATATCGTACCAGCCCAAAGCACCTACGTGCACCATAAAAGAGATACAGAAGAAAACACGCCATGAAGAAAAAGCAGCAGAGACAAAATAGGCGGCGGTTTTTTCGTTGCTATAGGCCCAACCCCAGGTTTCCTGCCTCCTCTCCAGAACTTGAACTGGGTAGAGCACCCTCTCCCACCAGAACCGACGGAGGTTCAAAACCGGTGTAGCTCGGTAGTTACTCCCAGTTATCAACAGGCTTTCGGGGTTTCGTGTCACAACGTAGAAAACGACCCAGATAAGATCAGTGCTTCCCTAGCTTGGATTACGGTTCTTTTTTTTTTTAGTTTTTATTGGCACGACGCAGTGGAATAGAGATGGAGCTAAACATGCCTATCACAAGAGTGTTGCTTAAGTCGGGTTGTGGAAGCCCGCAAAACACGCCAGCATTAACGGTACAGCCCGCCCAGCTGCTTAGTTCAGGAAGTGTCCCAGCACAGCAATCTGTAAGTCTTTTCCAGTTACAAGGTTTATGTACATTCAGCATAGGCCTGATGTACACATATATGTATTGTGCTACTGCTCAGAACATGTTATATTTAGATAATATTTAGACAATGTGAAAAAAATAAATCTTGTATGTATCTGTAAGGAGACAATGACTGAGTTATAGAAGACAAGTGTGCAAATTTACGCGGCTGGGTGACATATTTGTTCGATTAACCCCATTCTAGGAGCTATCATCTGTGAAGGCAGATGTCATGGTCGGCGTTACTAAGATATGTGATAGCAATAAGTACAAGATGTCTGTAGCACGTAGAAACGAACGCGAGAGACGACGCGTGCAGAATGTCAATCGAACGTTTGACACGCTTCGGCACCACGTGCAGGGGTATAAGAATGCTAACAAGAAGATGTCGAAGGTTGAGACCTTGCGTTGCGCTGCCGAATATATTCGTGAGTTACAGACCATTCTTGGTCTGGGCTGCTCTGACGAAGAACACAGTTTATCGAGAGCTGATTCTCCAATGAGCGCAACGATCTTCGACTACCAAATGCCAGTTACTCCGAACTCTCAGCCAGACAGCGTGACGCAGACAACCTTCGATTTTTCTCAACAAACATTTGATTCACCTAAATCAAAGATTGCCTCATCACCTTTACGCTCGCCGGCTCCCATGGAAACCCCTGACCCACGTCCTAAATCAGCATCGCCTGTATCATGTGGCAGCATACTTGCCACATGCCTGCAGATGCCGTCGATTGCCAGCTGTGACGCCGTGGTCAAGCAAGAACCCGACGGATCGCCTACAGATGCCTTCGACCTTAACGGAAACTCCACAATCTCTACGGCTTCCGACGGCACCGACAATATCCTTGACGAACAAAGCTATAACAAACTCGCTGCCGCGCTCCAGCATCATGGCCCACAGCTAAATTTGAGCCTGTGCGGTAACTGTAAGTATTAATCACCGATTTTCCGTTCGATCAATAATATCTACCTTATTATCAGCTAGACAATCGAGGCGTAGCGATGCCCACTTCCCTATTCATTGCATTCATTTTCTCTTGATCGCGTGGCCCCTCATTTGATTGACGTCCTCGTACATCTCCATCTGCAAACTTGCCATTATCGTTTCACCACATTCAGCCCAAACCATGCGATACTCTCTGACATGGCCATTTGTACTCGAAGGTTAACGCAGATTTTAGACAACTCAGCATTGGCCTCGTAACATCGGTCAGATTATGAACGACCCGTTCGCTGAATGCATCACGCTGCCAGATCTGTCGATCGAGCAAAAACTTAGGTGTGTTTTTGGTCGCCTATCTACCTCCTTGTATCTTTCCTCTTTTAACGCAGCGTAAACCTGACTAGGTTCCGAACAGCAAAACGCTTCGATAGGAGTTTTACGCCCATGCGCTCAGTCCACGAAATCCTTTGAGTTCGTTACTACAAGAGTTCGCTATTGTAGTGTCTGTCCCTTGTCTATGCACGCCAGATATTTATATGGACATCGTTACGAGTCGGGGGCCGAAGAGGAGAGTGATGCCGGGGGGGCTGCCATTTTTAGACATTGCACGTGTGGCCAGCACCCCCAACCAAAGCGGCTTTCGCTTTTTTCGGCCAACAACTCGTTCATTTTGCGCAGTTGTGGCTGTATAAGGGTTTATTGAGAACTAGTAAGGGGTCTAATACTAAGTACGTAGCAATATGTATATTTCGGGGGCCAGAACCTCTCGTGCGAAAGGGATCGGCGGGGTGAGACGATGCGGAGACAAGCGTTCTTTGTTTATTGCCTAGCTCAGCTGTGGGGGTCTCCCACAACTAGTGGCTAGCTCCGTTCCATTATCAACGCTAACAACAACACTATGTTGATGCTTATGAAAAATCGGTAAGCTGCCCTTTGCGTTTTGTCAGTTATCCTGGCATTTTATAATAAGCTGCGGAAACAAGGGCTAGGTGACCCAATCTGTAACAGATAGAAATACACTCGTTATTGTATCAAGTGCTCAAAGCATATGCTAAGCCATAGAACAAGTAGGGTATAAGTTTAATTACTAGGTATCATTATCATAATTATACTTATTCTATTTTATTTGCAGATCTGCAACAACAACAACTGGAAGTGCAGTTATAGCGAACCCGATAAACACAAGCTGGAGAGAGCCATGGCTGTGAGCTGCGAGATCCGGTGAATTGTCTGGGGCATTTGAATTTCGCGCGGTCTGCCGAAACTCTAATATGACGAAATCCACTAAAAATAGATCGCATTGTTATGGCAAGAAAAGTGCCAAATAGTAGCTATATATGTAACATTAGAAAACGTAGTTAGCTAACGTTATACAGTTAGGCCTGGCTACGTGATGCGATACTTTGCAGAATGCTTTTGATGTACGCGTACGTGACAAAGATGCGCCTTAGGCGTGGTGTTTTCATTGGCAATGTTACGTTCGAGGCTTAGGTTGCATCGTGAAAAAAAGGTTACAAGCCGTTCTAATATGCTTTTTACTATGCCTATTGTCAGGCAGATATATATATTGATAGTGCTGTTTACCAAGATCTAATAGCGATGCAAGCTTAATAGTAAATATTGATATTATCGTTGCATGTAATGTAACAGCTATCAAATGGAACGATATCCTCACTGGTTGATCTCAGAGCATACCGATTGCTAGGCCTATTCATCGGCCTATCCGCAAACGATATCACCTGTGGTACCTGTAAATGAACCTGTAAAAAAAATAGAAATAATAAAACATTGTTGCTATTTACATATTGGCTTTGCATTTAGTTTATGATCTGTTACTTCAGCTGAGTCCTTGCTTTCCCCACATGATCTAGGCTTAATGACCTAAAACTTCGACGTAAGCTATATGCTAAAAAGGTGCCTAGTAGAACTTCTACATAGAACAGAAAGATTTACATTAAACATTTAATGATATAAATTCTAGTAAATTTAATTACATCAAACAAATAGCTCCGTTGAAATTAGCTTTTCGTTAGTAGGTATATGAGGCACTGATGAATATCAGAAGACCTGGTCCTATCAGAAGACATAATGCTTTAGGATTTAAACACGAACTGGAGACAAACAACGCTTACCTTTTTAAATTATACTTCAAAGATTGGTTCATATGAGTGTTTAAAGTTTACTTAGCTGAAAATCTTAAGCTGTCTTATTATTACTATGGGTGAAATAACGTTCATATAATCATAAAACCAGAATGGGTCGAAAGAAATTGAAATTTGGAGACCTACAGAGTTTAGACTTTCTACTTTCATTCATTGAATATTCCTATCTTCCTCTGAACTTTTACAGAGAGGGAGCAAGCACAGATGAATGTTGGTGTTATACGTTATTAAGCAACTTGGTATTTCGT
This sequence comes from Varroa jacobsoni, assembly GCF_002532875.2. Classification (NCBI taxonomy): domain Eukaryota; kingdom Metazoa; phylum Arthropoda; class Arachnida; order Mesostigmata; family Varroidae; genus Varroa; species Varroa jacobsoni. The sequence goes on from NW_019214525.1 coordinate 52,200, forward strand.
ACAAACAAATGAGCTTAATCATCAATGCTGTCTGAAATTGCTTGAAGAAGGGGTTTCTTCAAGGCCCACATGGCAGGTCGCGTACGCCATCGTTGGTGGCACATCGACCACCCGGGTCATTCTTTATGTGCAGGTCCTTTGGAGCAAAGACGCACGCTATTCATCCGTCATAGGTGTCAAAAATAAAGCTTTTTCTATGAACGGACCAGAAATGCCTATCGTTTATTACCTAGTAGCTTGAACATAATAACATATTGTGACGATTATAACGACACAATGGCTCACTCAGTTGACACAATTCGCTGTATGGAAACGCACTCCTCTAATGGATTAACTTCATGGTACAACGTTATGCGGCACTTAGGCGGTTTTTTTGTAAATGAATGAACCTATTGATGGTGAAGGCTGAAGTAGTGCCACTGCCTGCGGTATGGATGTTTCAGTTACTTTATGTTAGTTTCCCAGAGGTGCCTCAAACACTTGGTCAGTCACTAAAGTATATACACCCGTATGCACAGGACACTGCAGCCCTTGGTTAGATGCGTTCTGTTGCATTGCCGGACATAGCTTTATTTGAGGTAGCCTTTGACGCGTTGTAACAACTTCTAAAAGTTAACACGTCAAAAAAGATTAAGCTTAAGTTAAAAAAGATAACTTCTTTGACGTGAGACCGGAAAATGTTTTCTCTCTAACTCCTGCGCGTAGCCGTCCCCAAGCGCGCCCGCCGGAACAAAGGCTCCCTTCTCCAACCTGGAAATTACTGTGCGCAGTTAGGATCTTTCCTCTGCATTTCTTGTACTCTAGACATTGTACGAGACCAGCAGCATCGTCAGTCGTAACAAAGCATCCGTTTTGCTTTTCCATTGTACAACCTAAAGACCGGATTTCTGTAATCAACTATTAGCAGCAGGGGTTATCAAATGAGCTTTGCCATCCCAGTACGATGGGCTCTGTTATTGTTTTGAGGTGATTACCACATGAATACGGCCTACGTTGCAGCTAATTATTTCACCTCGAAGGAGTGATATTCAGTTCTTATATCAATCGAAACGAAATAACAGCAGTCCTTAGCAGCAATCTTAGCTCGCATTTTGTAATTTGAATTTTCCCTTGTCTTGACTGAATATTGATTACATAACATTGGCATGAATCGTGTCAAGTTATTGTCAGACTAGAACGGTCGTATCCGTCACTGGCGAATGACGGGTTACCGTTGTTGCTAAACCAAAGCGTCTCTCTCAACTCTGTAGATATGAAATTGAATATACATGCATCCGCACCCCCAACGCCCTCCGTAGTACGGCCACCACTCAACTGGCGCCACAGATGGTCTTATTCGTTTATATGTAATGCACAGTGCTTATTTCGGCACTCGGTTACGCCTACGCCGTCAGTAAAATATAATCGCACACCGTTTTCACCAAAAACGTCATCATGCAAATGGCCTTTAAGATTTGGCAAGGGGTGTTAGGCTGAGAATCACGGATATACATCACACGGACTTGTACAAGTTTGCACAGCTCGGTGAGGGCTTGCTCACAACAGTATCGTACATTTACCGTCCCCTTGATGGAAGCATTCTACAGCTCTTCGCGAAATCACAGGTCGATTTTCGGTGGAGACTAAACCATCGTGTGGCTGGATGATGGCCAGTTCTTTGCCTAATCATCAGCACTACCGGTACATACGATCATGAATGAGATGCAATGCGTTGAGATTGATTGTCTTGACGGACTGTGGATCGCACAAAGTTCGATCGGTGACCGCTACGGCGAAGCAGCGAAGAAGAGGCTGTTGGCTGGTTGACAGCCAACGGTCATCACTAGGTCCAGCCTTAGCCTCGGAGAACTCCCTAGTTCATGAAAATGTTTAGGCACGATATTGACGCCTCCTTAGGCCTTTTGACTAGACACTCCGAACTGTTTATTGAACAAATAGCTTCGGAGACGCCCGCGTTAAAGGCACAGTTATTGAAGAATCGGAAGGGTTGAAAAGTTAAGCTCTGTGTTTTGATGTAGGCGGAGTTGGTCTTAACCCCGTGCATAACTTAGGGACAGCAACGAAAATTAGACCAGATGGTCATAACGAGCGGACCCGGACCCAGACCCAGTGAATCTTTTACGGTTAGTCTTGCTAGCTGGCGTAGGAAAGGATGATCTGAATTAGTTGGATATAACACTTTATAGATATCTTCACATATGAGTTCGAAGAACAAAACGTTGAAGAGCAAGACTAATAGAATTTTTTGTGATCAAGGGTAACTTTATATAAAACACGGAAATCAAACTTTGTTCACTTTAACAGTTAATGATGAATATAGTTGTGGTAACGATTGTTCGCTCTTATAATGGCAGATCGCTCGCTCTTTAGTTCTACTAGTTCATTTCTCCCCATGACCATTGTCAAATAATCGACTGAAATTATAGCCTGGATTATAGAATATAATCAGATCCTGATATTATCTGTTGATCCTCCAAATCGAATGGGATCTATAATAGCAAGTCGGCAAGCGTGGGCCTTTTCCAATCCAGGACCCAAATTTCTTGGAATTGGCCGAATATACACTCCATAAAATCTCCTTATGCAGTTAGATATAACGCGTCAGTAGAGCTTAAGAATATTTGTCCTACAAAAACAATCAGCCTACGCCATTTGGCACGCATCGCAACGAAATATTATGTTCACAAATAGCGTTGCATTGCATCTGGTAGAATACATTGGAATAAGGCTCGCCAATGAATAGCCCACTAAACCTCTGTTAATTATTATGCTTTGCTTTTTTAGTCGTTAGCGAAAGGCTAATTTTCGAAAACAATCAACTTACCTTTTTTTTAACTCTTCACTTGATCAGCTCTGACATGGAGGCCTCTCAGAACCCGATCTGATTCCGGCTAATCCCGGGACTGGGGATTATTTAAGAGGTACCTAAGCCAATACAAACAACGGGTGGGTAACATATATGTCCTTATATGCGTTCTATGGTACCATGAGCATGCTAAGTTAAAATTTCAACTTTGACAAACGGTTTCTACGGCATATCGTTATGATGCCACCTTATAGGTCCACTGGAAAAAATTCAGCTAAATTTATGAAGGCCTGTTTCAAGTGATGTTTAATAGTTTGAGTACCGAACTTGAAAACTATATACGTTCTCAATGATCGTTGCTTAATAATACTTTATATTACTATAATAACCTCGGTAATACATACCTAAGTTATTATACGTTATTATTAATAGTTGCTATATCCAGTTTTTTTACGATACGCTATTTGACGGCATTTCGGTTGCGCTTTTTTCTGACCCGGGAGTTACACGACTACGTTGCGTACTTGCTTTGCCTGAAAAGTGACTGTAGCTAAAGGGTTGGAGATGAAGCAAGTAGGCTTATCTTTCCGAATGAACGGAACCTACTTATTCTAAACCTGATGGTGGTTCGTAGTATTGATTTGGAAACAAATTTTTTATGTCTCGTCTCCGTTAACCCGACTCACTTCAGTTTAATAACGACTATGTATATATTCAATAAAACATAGAGGAGTATGATAAGTATAAGGTTTTTATGTCAACACAAATGTATTTCAGGTATATCTTGTTTAATAACTAACCGTCGTCTGTTTATAATTACAATGGAGGAGTGAAACGAAATGCCTATCTTCAATAAACTGGTAAAAAAGTAAGCTATCGTCGAACGCTTCGTTGTTCGCGGGTCAAAATGGGCCTTCGGATACAATTAAGCGTTCTTTAAGATATTCTACTAGTCATGTCCCTTTGTGGGTTCACATCGCGCAAATCGGCCACTGTCCTGAACCAAGTGGTTCTCGAGACCTGGCTCTGTATAATGCAAGTACTGTTATTCTTTTGGTAACACAAGAGGTCGCCCTGCTATCTCCCGCCATTTATTAGATTCGTACAAACCCAGCGAGTTACTCTAACTATTGGCAAGTAGATATATATACAGTTTACCTCACACCATCTTAGATGCAATCCACGTCCCGTATGTTCAAAGACTGATTGCACACGAATGATAATGGCTGGCAATCACGCTGACATGCATACATTTCTTTCAGCAGCCATTCCAATAGCTAGATTTGGATAGTTCTTATTCATTCAACATCTATTAATTATTCCGTTCGGTTGCGCCATGGGCAATGCAGCGAAGCACGGGAAATCAGTTACAGCCTGACAGCATTTCCGGCTCTCCCTAACTTTTTCATCTTTCTTTGAATTTGTAGGCTCAAACGGGAGCAGCAAAAATGGCGAGCTTTAATGCCTTCTTTAAGGGATGCCGCCTATAGTTTCGACAGCGGAGACAACGCATCCGTGAGCCATTCCGATTCGGATCGGGTCAATGGGTTTCTTTTCCGTAGACAGGACTAGTTTCTGTACAGGGCAGACGCCTGTAGACAGGAGCAGAGACCATGTGTACACAGTGTGTGCCTGTTTGACGGAGGACCTTTTATTTTTCTTCGATCGTGTCTGAATATTTACTACTAACCATTCACGCTGATGAAGTTGTTCAGATGAGCCAGAGAGAGAGAGAGAGATAGGACATACAAACGTTCGTACAATCAAGAAGTTGATTTCAGGAGCGCTTGGAGAGAATCCTCTAACAACGCAATGAAACTCGTGCGGCTCCGACTGCCGTAGGCACTTTTTGATGGCTGTATTGATAATGAAAGCGTACGATGATGGTGCTCATGATGATGACGACGACGATGAAAGGACGGAAGCTGCCGCAGACCTGCACTGGCAACGGTAAGAGGAGGAACTACGAGTCTGAACTGAAGAGAACCAGGCCAGAGGCTTAACTGAACTCGAGACGCACTCACAGTACGCAGCTAGTGCATGATAAGTTTTCCTGCTTGTCAACGACGCCGTGTGATAATCCCACAGAATGCTTCCATTTTTTGGACTCTTGGCCGCGCCCGACTAGTTCGCATTAAGGGAAACTTTGAGAACACATCAAGCATCTTACGAGGCCTGAATGGAAGCGTTTTGCGGTAGGCAACAAGAGGGCTACAAGCTGCTATCTAACAAACGGTACCGTTCTTCCAAGGACAGTTAAACGTAGCTGGCTACAATCGTCACTAACTTGACCTGGCCATTACTTTACCTCTAAGTCCAGACATCGTTGGAGGTACACAATGGCGAGATAGAGTTAGCTAGATAGATGTTTAATAAAACTCCGGGACCGGGCTAATGTTAAAGTCAAAGCAGTGTCTTAAGCCGACTTTCGAAGCGATGATGAGACGCAGAGTTAATGAGTAGAGGGCCTGAGCGTCGCCCAAGGGTTCAAAAAGCACGGAATGGCGCCGGTAAGTAAAGAGTAAAATGGGACATGGCGGCGGATGGCGCCACGTCGTCAATTTCACGAAATAATCATCAAATGTTTCTATCGTTACGGCCAAGAAGCAAACACTATCGACGGGGGAATAACCGTTGAGCGAGTTAAGAAGCCGAAAGTTGTTTTCGGATCTTAGTCGTTACTGGCAGGAGTAACACGATAGATAGTTACGCTTTAGCCAACAGCAAGAAGGTGTACTAAAGGGGACACAGGCCGAATGAATGCTGAAAGTTTCCACGGAAAGACAAAAACGGAGGCAGGCCAAGTAACGTTGCAAGTTTTGTGGCGGTTATTATCGAAAAGTTTTGGATAAGCCGACAAACTCCGACAGAAAGATCGCCAGAAGAACCTGTCATAAAATAATGATCATAAAAGGTGTTGACAGTGACTGCGAGGCTACGATTGAATGGCGAAAAAGATGAAACAATTCGAAGACAATGAAGCAAGGCTCCCTAAAGTAAACGTTAAAAGGAAGAGTGGCTGGTGGGTAGTGGTGACGCTGAGCTAGCCGACTACTACTGAAACATCATAAATGTAATCTGTCAACAAACCGCATAGGAGAGACGCAGCGTCCGATGAAGGTCTGAGCGGGCGATAACTTGAAGTTGCTCGAGAAATTAAGTTCTAATTGACTTTTTCGATATCTTCGACTTGACACGCCCCGTACAAGAACTCGGAAAAGGTTCTGTTGGTGGCTGACGTGGGCCACACATTGACCCACGGCCGTTTGAACATCCCAGGCCTGATTTACATGTACGTAACATTATTTAGCACTGCTCAGTAGTTCAAAACAGAACTAAACACAGCATAGTGCTACTATTCATCTCATATAACGTTACCCTATTTACATAACACTTCAATTGCCAGCTCGAAATTAACTTTTTTTTAAAAATATTTGTTGAGTATATTAAGCATTTTTTAATTTTCTACCAATATACTTCAGGCAGATTAAGTTGAAAGTTACGAAATTTCATCTATACAAAGGACACAAATTACGTACTAAAGAGCATTTCTCCATTAGTGATTTATTTAGCTGTTCGATTAAAGCGTAGTGGCCCTCATACACAAAGTCTGAAAAAAATACTTCGAAGTTTTTTGTGTTAATACACACATATGCTCCATTCAAGTTTATCAACAACGTACCGATTACGTAAACCACTGTTACCTAAAAACATACGACGGAATTAATTGAGAATTGCATTTATTGTGTGTATAAGTGTCAGGCATAGCACAAATCGGACTAGGAGTCGACAAAACGGTCGACGACATTAAGCCAAACCGTGACCGCTAATCGTCGCTGCGATACCGCTGGCCAATTACGAGTCCTCTTTCTCAACAGAATAGGTTCATTATATAGATTTGTTCTCACAAACGAATCCATCGCCTGCTGAACGTCGAAGGACAACAGCGTCTCTAGAGGGCAAGAGTAGCGGCCTGATACTTTAGCGCACTCGTGCGAAGCTAGCTAGCTAGCTAGCTAGCTTACTGCTAGAGGTAACGGATCTCAGTAATGTTTGTGACAACCACCTATTAGGACTGACTTATGCTGTGTTCCACAGGATTTGTTATAGTCGCACTGCCGGTTACAGATGGAGGGCGGAACGTTAGGCCTGCTGGGACAGACCTTCTACCAATCAGTGGGGCTGAGCTGAGCTAAAACTCTTTCTGAGAAAATTCATCAGACCGTAAATCATCTTCGTTGCTTTTGTTGAGTGTTCACTTCAAATCGATTTGAGGAGGTTGCAAAGAAGGCATTACTCCGCTGCTGAGACATGCTAGTCGAGGTCAATAAAATTCGGTTCACAGACTACGAACTTGAACCCCCCCTGGAATCTAACGTACAAGGTTGGTAGTGCGGTGAAGTGCTTCATTTCTTGCGATACGTAATGCTAGCAATGGCAAATTAGCGGAAAGCAAAGAGAGAAGATATAAACTATACATATTTTATCATACACATCAAGAAAATTCGCTTTGATTATAGTGTCGCAGAAGCTTAAACCAGTCGTACGACCTGATGAAAGTCTCAATAACTTTATTTTTCCGCGGTTCCATGAGTGGGACGACTTTAAAACTAATTCCATCGCATTGTCGAACCTGATTGCCATAGGTCTAGCAGACATGTAGAAAACTACCCCCGCCGTTTCAGGCTAAACGCTTCGTTTTGTTTATCGTTTGACGCCCTTTAATTTGTCTGAAATCTTTTACGGGGCTGCTTCGTTACCGGTGGCCGCTTTCCTTGGATAGTGCGTTCCATATTCCATCCACACTGACCACAGCGGTGTCACTGAATAGCAAGCACTACATACTGTGAGCGGGAGCCTGTAGTCGCTAGACTACAATGACCCCTAAGCATTAACCAGCAACATATGTATATCTGCGACTGTCCTTCTAACGAGAAGACGGCAGTCCTAAACAGCGTCTCTCCCTTAATACCAAACCGTTCAGTTAATTAGCCGTACGTGAGTACGAACGACAGCATTCGCACAAACCTTACGAATGCCCAAATCTGCCTCTGCATTTAACTGTTAACTTTCACTGCTTTTCGCACTCAGCGACAACTAAGACGAATGAGGAATAGGTGCTTTGAAGCGGGACAATCGTCGATCGTGCACGGCCGGCTCCGAGAGCCTATTCAACAACAGATGAAGACCAACCGTATGATTTTTACTTAACATTCGATGCATGTATCGCGAGTGACTGTTGATTCGTGCGAGAACCCGAAGGATCTTGAATCGCGCCACATCACAGCAAAGTTGAAGACTATGGAGTCGCACGACGATCGACTATCGACTTCGCAATATAGTTTCTGCTAGTGCTGCCTACACAAGTCAGTAAAGGACAATCCTGACCGATTCCGAAGACGCCCAGATGGACCGCAGCTACGGCTAACTCTTTCATCGTCTGTGCTGCAACCGCTGCCGCCATCGAAGGCAACACAATAAAAATACGGTCCCATTCTCCTTGACCGTCTCCTTTTGAAGCTTTTCTTTCTTCAACGAATTTGTCTGTTTATATCTGTCGAGAATGTTAAGTGGGTGTGCGAGGCTCACTTCGAACACCTTCCGACTCACGCAACTGGCTTCAATCTGTCGAACGGACGGATCAAGAGGGTAGGGGAAGGCAGGGGACGATCGGGGGAAATTCAGAATCGGTATGAGTGAATGTATCTCCATAGACAACAAATGTACGCAAACGAATATTGGCTCAATGTTTAGGCTTATTCGGGTCTTCTGTGAGAACATCTCGTGTATAGCTACTTGTGCGCTCAAGAACGGTGCCTATCCGATGTCTACGCTAACGGTACAAACGTTGGTCACCGAAGGACCGTTGGCGTGACGACAACGCTGTGCGGAAGCGACACATGGCAGCCGAAAGGAGTTGGCGTCTTACCTGAGGCACGTGGCTACGTCTTCTTTCGCTTGGAGATGATAACTTGAATGTACCCGAATGACAACGCGAACTCGAGACTAGCAGTGGCCACTACTTTACAAGCCAATCGATGACGTCTCTGACAGGATGCTGGAGCTCAACAGCGACGACTAAATGAGGCAGTTTTTTTTGTCTCACCGTATGTTGAACGGTAGGCAAGCAGGCAGGCAGACAGGTAGGTAGATAGGTAGGAACTTGTGCCCACGTGAAATCGCCTGTTGTCCGAACCAATTGTTGTTTAAGTAATATATTTTAGCTTATCGTGGGTATGTTGGAAGCTGACACTTCCACCTGCTCTCACAGTAATACAAGCTAACACCGTTGTTTGTGGTTCGCTCGAACGAAATATGTCCAGGACTTTTTGTTCACGGTACGAAATACAGAAGGAATTCACTGACAGAAGGCCAGGCAAGCATATATACAAAATGAACGCTCCAAAGTCAACCAGATACGTTAAACTGAGTTTACGTTTTGCACTGCATATACAGATCTGTGGTAATTACGACTATATAACGTCTTTGTATCGTTAAAAGGCATGCTTTTAATACAACGATGAACAATTACTGTTGAAACTTCCAATATAGGGCACCAATTGAATCGTTTAGAATTTCTAATAACAGGCTTAGTAGGAGATAAAAAAAAAAAGCTTGTTTTTTTTTTCTTTTTGAATGAAAACAATATTTGCTTTTTTATTTATGTTTCATTATAAAATGTCATGCAAAGAATATGTTACCCCTAATATACTGGAATTTTATATCCATTGTGTTATTAAATCAGGTTTACCTACACTAAAGCATAGTAATACTTGGTCGTCCAACTCAATATTACGGGGACAGGCTCAAATGCATGAAGGCACCAGTTTCGCCCTTGACTTCCTATTCTCCTGTAATAACCTATTACCGCCACAATTATAGTAAGGTCGCGAATTGATGCTCTCTTAAGGTTCTAGACACAGTTGACAGGGAGATCAAGTTCATAACGGTTTCTTTGTAAAACACGTGAGTTTACGAGGTGTTTTCGCTTCCGGACACCGCTCGCCCGTCTCTCTATACCACTTTCGCTTAAATCTGCACGACGATACTGATTCGCAGCTCTTGGTTTCTCTGCGTCTTCGGCGCTTGAACTTTGTTTTGTTCCTCATGATCTGCCATTTCCATCATCCAACCTACCTCAGAGGCCGATGGACGACGAGATCGCCTCTGTCGTCCTCGGCACCAGCTCTAGTAACCTGCCGCTACCGTTTTCGAGGCTCGGCTGATCGTAGAGGTGAAAGTGTCGAACGCCTCGATGCTGCTGCTGTTGTGTCTCGTAATCTGGTCTCGATGAAGTAGCATACGGTGTTGCGTCTGCTGCCAGAGTACGGTAGTGTTCGGAAAAGTTAGCGCTATTGGACTAGCGATGGCCACTAACAGCTCGCTCAGTTTGTTGGCTTAGGTAGGTGAAATCGTGGCCTTGTGTCACGTATCTTCCCGCTGAGTGACAGTTGGTTGGTCAACTGCCGATGGACGCTGAGTTTGAGGTACCTCTCCGAACTCTGCGCTGTTTCTCTAACCTCCTGGTGGGCTCCCGAGGTTAACAACCTTACGCGAAGCTCGGAGGAGGACAGCTAACGAAGGAATAGCGAAACGCGCTGCTTCAAGAAAGCGCATGGGACCGGCAAGACCCAGCGAGATCAGACTCTATACGCATCGCAAGTTTAGTGTCCGAACGGTGAAATCAAATAATTTCAAATCGAAACTATTTCAATCAAAATGAACTCCTCCTTTTGTGATGGACGTCATTAGTGAAGTCGCAACGTAACATATTATAGTACAGCACAATGAGAGCGCTTTTTAAAGAAGCGATTTGGCTCGACGTACGACACCCCGCTTAGAACGTACTATTAGTTCGAGCTGTATAACTCTCGCTTTCAGCTTAATGTTAGGATGCATGGACCTCACTTAAGTGAAGAGCTGCGCAAATAACGTGCATTTCAACGCGGTTTTTGATGTTAAGACCAAATTGCTATTGATCGGGCAAGCGAGGGTGAAATGATATACTGTTAGTAGTGAATGGAGAAGCCGGATATAGAGTTGCCTGCAGTGGAAGAGAAAGAACGTTTCTACTTTACATTCTAGCCTCAAATGTTCCAAGCTACAAGAAAACTATGCATAGATATAGCCCTCGTCTCCTGCAAGATGTTTTTGACATTGACTCTATTTGTTTTAAGCCCGATGATACGTCAACCGTTAAACATTATTTCAGACAGCTGGCGCTTTCCGTCACAATAGGGACCGTGTGTCTGCGCTACACACGAACCTCGATCACAGAGTATCCTTAAGGTTTAAGAGGCGAACACGTTACCGTGAAGAGAATTCTTTCATGACTTCCTACATAGAAACGTAACTTCATCTGCTGAGCTTGATTAGTACCTTGAACTACGCCACCCACTTGTGCAAGGTGCACGAACGTTGAAACTTAGAAACATCGTAGGTTGGGCTTCAACAGGGTGTAGGCGATGAGAAATTCGGCAGTCATCGATTGTCGTTCTGTCTTTGCATGTAACTGGATCTCAGCAATTAATAAGGCCGTTGACAGTTGGGACATATTCCTGAGGGGAAAAGGCACCGAAGCCGGATGACATCGATGGTACAGCAGACGAATAGAAGCTTTTGGAAGAGAAGAAACATACGAGACAATTCATCTGAATAGCTTCTACGATTGCTACGACTGTTGTTTGGGTTAATGACGCTTCCTAAACGCTTCCACATGTAGAGCTTTAGCTTGGAAATGATGAAGCGCGCACTCATCAATTGCTCAACCCGCCGATATTTCGTGTGACTGAATGCCCATAGGGTGAAGCGAACGAATCCAGCTAAACAAAGCTGAAAACAGATATTTGGTAACGTTAACAAACTAACTCGGCCATTATAGAATTATACACAGATCGAACTATGTCTGAGAGAATGAATGACGACTGTGTCTACTATTTCGAAAACATAAGACTGAATCGGTTTTATGTATTGACATCACATTAATACATAATCGAAAGTTCAAATCAATAATGTCGACATTGAATTTCCATAAATACACGGCTAAGGGCGTGGATAACCAAAGAGAGAGCTTATCAAAATCGAACTTAACCTATATTTATATTTCCAGCTCTATGATTTTCGAAATTACGCCGAGTCTTAGTTTATACTTGTATAGGTTCTTTACAGAACACAAACTGTTACAAGCAAGACATGCGGAACATACAAATAATCGTTAAATATGTTTATTATAATATTAGATAGTTTGTTCTTTTACGGAAAATTGCTTTACCCTCCTAAAAGTTCTTCGTAGAGCAAAGTGTCGTCCCGTAGCAGATAGCATCTACATACGCTTTTCATCTCGAATGCTACCATTCTTTTTTGTAGTAAAGGTCATTTCAATTGATTTAGTATCAGGGCCGTCACTTTTCACATATCATATCATCTTCATTCCGTTGAATTAGGTTTCCGGAAAGCTACGACAGACTTCACGGTGGGTTTAAGAAGTGGTTTCATGGGTACTTCGTATATAAGCCACTCTGCACGTGCGGGGGAAGCTCGAAGCTTTGTGGTCGTTCCGTCGAGAGCCTTTCTGAGTGGAAAATCTGCGATCTTAGTTAATACGGACTGTACTTTGGGAGGCTGTGACATGTGTTGAACTGTCCGGCCACGCGGAGCAGACGAAAATAACTCCCAAAATCGAATATCCTCGCTATGAAGTATTTGTTGTGTACATATAGTTTTAAATTAAGAGTATCTCGCTCAAATGTGTCTGGTTAAGAATTGATTTAGAATGAATAGCAGTATACAAAAACAGACCCTCAGACATTACATTTTTAACACATGTCCCATAATGCATATGGACACTAAGCTCATAACCTATGTCGTGTAATCTGCATACATTGCGATTCCTATCATACATAATTGGTTTAAGATTTTGACTTTGGAACAATAAAAGTAAGACGTATCTAGTGTCATATTTGTATTTTTGTTATAAAGAGGAGTCAGTTTCTCTTAGACAAAAAAATAGGCAAATAAAGCAGATTTTTTTAAAAAAAAAAAAAAGATGCAGAAATACTCATTAAATCAAATGTATAGATAGTCCGAATGGATACACGCTTTTTAGTTTCTGTTTGAACTTGTGGAGAGGCACCATAGCAGTCTTTGTCCGTTTATTAAAAGCGGTCATCAAAAAGTCGCTTTGTCCATGTAAACAACGGCCTCGCTTTATGCGTATTGTAGTCCACCATCATTGATAAGATTATCGCACCGCTATCTGTTCCCGACTAGTTAAGCGCTTGATGACAGCTGCGTGATTGGTCCAAAGACATGAGGCATAATCATTGAAGATAGAACAGTACTGTGAAGTGAATATTGTTGTAATGGTAGTACGACACTCACCCAGTCGAGGTTAAACCGCCCATGACCGACCATCGGTTGTTGAGCAGCGACCCAGACCTCACCATCGGTACGTTTGCAACATGTTAAGCTCTTGAGATCAAGGATGTAGTGCCTTCCCTTGTGGGCTGTTGGGCTGCACCGCGGATACAATTTGAAAGATAGGTATTTATCATTTGGTAGGTCGGTATCTAGGGTAAGGCTCAATATGCACATGTTATTCTATTGAAACGACGACCTTCCTATTTCTCAGGCCAATACGAGCCTGGGAGCCTGAGTACACTTTCAAAGCAATTTGTTTGTTCGCTTTATGAAGTAGTTCAATACACATTGCTATAGGCTTCGATATTTATTCCATATTTGAAATGCCGTCAGATGCTTCACTTATCGAATAAATTCAGCAAACAAGCTCTCAGTTACCCAATGAAAAAATAATATTAATAATTTATTTTTCATTCATATTTATTGCAATGCGAACAGATACGTAATAATCACGCAATCTGCGACATACTTTTGCCGTGGCCAGTCAACCCGTTTTGGAAAGACGCATCGGAAAACAAATTTCTCTACCGCTACTGCGCCCTTCGCTGAAACACCAAATTGAAAAGTTTACCCATGTTAAAGCTTGCGAAATTCAACGACGTCCAGTTATTTGACAAGACAAATAGATGCGAAACATTAAGACTTTTATTTCTGAATAATAAATATAGAATTCAGGCGATACTATATAAAATATCCGGACCATCGAATATAGTAGCGTTTTGTCCAGCAGTTACTCGGATTTCGCAGTCTTCCTTTTTCTTCTGTCCAATCACGCTTCAACACTTGGCTTCACTTGAAATCGTTTAGGTAGTGTGTAAACAAGTCATCTCTTGTACGTCTGTTACTGTGTTTCAATCTAGTCATCCAATTTGATAGAGACCCAATTTGTTCGCCTCGCCGGCTTCCTTCACCTCAAGGCCAGAATGTTAGGCTTGATTCAGAGCTGTCGGCCGTACTGCGATCGGAAACGTCGGCCTTTTTTCCGCGCTGTTGAAGGAACAACTATCAGCCGCCAGGGGACGCAAATTTTGTTCTATTTCGCTTTGTTTCGACTGTTCACTTTCGCTTCGGGCATGTATGAGTGGATGGGCTTTTCGTAAAGGCTTTTTCGTCGAATATAAGACTTTGCCTGGGTTTTATTCTGCATAGTTGGGCTTGGCAACCGATAAACGAATGATAACATCACAAACAAGCGACACAATCAGTTCAGGATTTTAAATGGATAATTTTCAGTTCCATTGTTTCGTGTATTGCTAGTTCTAGACAGAACTTTACACACCAGCCCAGCAGTAAGCGAAAAGTTACATTGACACGTTTTAATATCCAATTGATTACCACGCCTTCCAACTGCTACAATAAATGGCCAAAACACCATATTCTTTAATGAATTATGATTTCAAGAAACCTTTGCCCTTCACAATACGCCTAGACAAAAATAAAGGAAGACAAATTGCAGACGATTCAACTGATGACTTAAAATGCTTACTAACGTTTCCTTTCTATAACTGCGTCTTCCGTTTCAGGAGCGTATGCAGGTTCCTTTCGAATTAAGTCCATGTTATAAACTACAACCATACGGATATTAGATCTACAACTGTTGCCTGCCACTTGAGTAGCCAACAATTGAGTTCCTCTAAGTACTTGAAATATACCAAACCTTAACAACGCGAATACAGGGCTTACCCTGGATCAGCCCTCTATATCGTCAACTGTACGATAAATGCCCACGTAATAGTTAAGCCCGATCTCTGTTTTATCCAATCAGTGACTGATCACTGACGTGAAAGAGGTTAGCGTAATGCCCAGACATCAGATTTTATTCATCAGATTTTATTATGCTGACCATGCAAAAGTAATGCGGGCAAGAGCTCGTCAGATAGCGCGCTAGACAGGGGATCAGCCTCTTTGTGACCAGACACGGCCGGTAGAATCGTTGATTTGGACGGATTTAGGAAGGCTACGCTTCATAGATTCTTCGTTTACTGAACTGATTTAAAGTAATATTATATTGAAAACGTTTACAGCTTGTGCTCTAGTATTTTTTAATACGAACGCAGCGTTCTTCAAGTTTTTAGTAACGACGATGATGTTGAAAACTTGGCTTTTCACTGTTAGGGCCTGGTGTGTCTACGATTCGTAATCCTCGGACGGTAGGCTGAATTTTCTGACCCGTCGAAGGGTTACCATACAACAGAAGCACCGCCCAGAACGGTCCCTTGCCCTTCCAGCCTCTTGTCAATTTTTTTTCCTTAACTTTGCATTTCTTACTCTACGTCAGCTGTATTTTTTCCAGCGGAAGACACGAGCGTTAACCACAAAGCACATTAGTCCCATGGCTCGATTTATGTGGCTGAGTTTTCAATTCTGCGTGCAGCCATTACGATTTTGTACAAAACTATAAAAAACAAAAATCATCAATAACTAGAAAGCCTTTTCCTGTATACGTCTCTCTCCTTTTCGCTAGCAATTACTTTTTTTCGAGCTCAAGCCCCTTTGAAGCGTCTTCTTCGTCCTTCGACTTCATGCGTGTCACACAGTTTTCTGCAGCTGCGCGCCAGAGCCACGAGACGCCTGCCAGTCTCGTGACGGTCACGGGGGACATTAATCGGTGGGTAGCTGAACCACTGGTTTTACTGTGTCGTCGTCTTAGCGAGGCCTTCTGATCCGTGCCAGTTCTACGCCCGCACCTGCTCGACCCGTGCCGTTAGCTGCCGACCTTAGTTTAGCCTCGAGCTGCCAGTTCGATTCGGTTCCTGCTATGGCAAGCCAGACTACAACCATTGGCTCCAGCAGCAGCAGCAGCAATAGTGCTCGTAGTATCAACAACCACAGTTACTGCCTGTTCTTTGAAACACCACGATCATCCTCGCTCGCCCGTATCTAACAGCAGGCCGTATCCTTGAACCTCCACAAAGGAAAGCATCTTGTCACCTGCTACTGTTGATGCATCCTCTAGGTGGCGGCATTGGATTCTCGTGGCGGTGACGGACAGAACTTGGAGGGGTTCGGATTGTTCGTGCCCGTCCTATCCCTAATAGAGTAGATGCTTCGATTATGCTTCTATCTGACATACAAGCAAATACACGCTAGCGACTGCCTCACATCTCGTGGCACCATTACCACGCATCAAACCTGTCTACCCCGTAGACAATATATATATATTTGGCATAATGGGGCTGGCATATGAAACTATGTTGGTATAACTCATTTAAAATCAATATTGTTGATCCAACAAAGTAATCCTATGTGTACGCAGCCTTTTCCACGTTGTTCGATATTGTTCATGCTGTTTCCAAGCCGTAGTATCATCGGTAGTAACAGCTGAGTGATGCCAAAGGAACGTCTGTGTTATTCCTATTGAATTTCTTGTTCCCAACAATTTCAGGTAATCATTTACGCGTGCAGAATGTAATAGTAAACGGTGAAATAAAATAAGTAAGTAGTGAAAACGGCCTTATAGACCCCCAACTCACTCAAAAGAAATAACAGAAGCGAAATAAAGCTACTGTTGCAGTTAAGCAACATTAAACGAGACCTATGCTTCACTGGAGTTTATGCTGTGCGGCTCGTCGTAGAGCACCTTGGCCTAAGTGAGGACTGGTGAGGACCAGTACCCAGCCGGCTGATTTCGGGTCTTTTATCCTGAATCTTGATCAGACGACCGATCTGACAGATCCGTGTCGCAGCTGCACAGCGAGCTGTTCTGAAACGATTCGACTGCACTTCCTTGCTTTTCTCTTCGGTAAACGGCCACTATCACTGCTAACTATTGCGCTACAGCCCTTTGTACTAAGGGCCTGCACAGTATTCGAGCACCCTATTCGGTTTCGGTTATAGATCTGATCTCTTTTAATATATCGTTTAATATTAGGGTAGATTTCGAAAGCGACGATTCTTCTAGTGATAGCGGGTTAAAGAGCGTACCATTTATATTCGCTTAATACGTCGCCTTGTTGTTTTACTTGATATCTAATATCTAGTATACATAACTGAACTTCTGTTAATTTGCTACGATCATAGACCATATATAACAGTTGTCTAGCTAGTGATAGAAATGAAACGTAGACCCTTGTCATATGCAACGTCTAACAAAGGGCTATTCTCTAGGTCTCTAAGAGACTTAGAGAACAGCATCTTGAATTGGCCGAAGGCCGGAACGGAGAATTGCTAATTTCTTTACAAACGCCAAAAAATTATCAATAAACGGAATAAGCTGCATCTCCAACATAGTTTTTTCGTACAGGTAGATAAACTGTTGCAGGTAACGCACCCTCTGCCTCGGCAAGTCTTGACTAGTTCTCAGGTGAACTTAAAGTGAACTTACTACACGAGTAAAGTCCTGTGAATACCTGAATGTTCGGAGTTGTTAGTATCAGCCAGCTTGGTTAATTAACCCTTCTAGGAATGATACATCGTACGCGCGCCCACTTTTGACTCATAGAAGGCTGAGTGCTAATGCAGTCGATTGCAAAAACACGATAATGCTTGTTTTTCTAAATACAACTGAAAAAACCGGCTCATTGCAAGTGAAGAATACATTCTCGCAAATGCGTCGATCCTTTGGGGAAGCTGTGGTGAACAGCACACGGCAATTAGAACACTGTCGACTTCCTGACTAAAAGGCCTATCCCGAAAAAATAGGCACCTTATTGCTAGCCTGGGGCAAGCTCGATGCTTTCAACGTGGACTGCTTCGACACCTTGAACTAAGTTCGGGCCAGTCGTGTGTCAGATTAGGATAAAATCCGAATATCATTCAGTGTATCCATTAGGCACTTGACAATGTACAGGCCAAAAAAACCGTGTGACTTCTCTGTGGGTGACTTTGTTATAGTCTAGGCTGTTGCTTCTACAGTCGGACTTGATGCTCAGGCTGCTGCCAACGTTCAATTTATCAGGCGGGCATCTTCTATTTGTGAATGTTGAAGGGAATGTTTTACTTTTAAATGAACGCCTTTTTTGGAATGGTCCTGGTTTCGTTTGTAATCGCATACGTACGTTTCGCTAAGGGAAGGTCTCTCTGCCTGCCATTTTCACGTCAGTCGTTAAACCACACCAGTGTAACAGGTTGCTGCATAGTATGCTGGGTCTAAACAGTCGTGTCGAGCAAAACAAGGATATAAGGTGTAAACAAGCAGATAAAAGCTGTATTTCATGCCTCGACACTCAGCGTCTGCATTTGAATTCGTCGGCCAAATAGTGGAAATCTTATTCAAGCTAGAATTGGGTCAACAAAATTCATATCACGGGCCAGCTTTATTTTCCTATAAATCGAGACATGATTGAACGTTCGACAGGCCCTTAAGAAAGGTCTATAGTTTAATTTACAGTGGGCGCATAGCCTGACGTGAAACGGGCAATTACAGCTGCTTTTAAGATCGTAAGATACAGAAGATATCCTTTATGTTTGAGAGGAGGCTGTCGCTTATCATTACGCAACGACTTCAACAACTTTTTGTGATGCTAGCGTTTATCTATTATTATCAGTTGAGTTGAAAATTTTATAGGCAGATAAAGATAGACGCAGCTATATGAACGTCGATAATCGCGAGCTGGAGACCCAGGGAGCTTTGTCGATAATGAAATGGCGGTCCCCACCTAATCTTGTAATGCATTCTGGTTCCCTTAGACCTTAGACAGACCGGCCACATAATTACCTATCGCCTTCCGCATAGACGATTCTTAGATGAAGTCGTAGAGATTAGCTGGGCTTTCATACCGGATCATATAATATTACAATGATTAATTAATAATCTCAGTGGAAATGTTCCGATCTATCAGAAAGAACAGTTACAGCTAATTGATCGTTATCAGATATTATTAAGCGTCGTTATAAATAACGATGGGGCTCAGAAGCGTGATTTCGACAATTACACAATACGCACGATAAAGACATATTAAAAAAATATGGGTTTATTTTTTAGGGAAAAACCCACTAAAGAACGACCTAATCAATTTCCTGATGAAAAAATTCGAACATGCTTTAATTCCATTTTCCAGTCTTTTACGGTTGAGACAAAATGTGTCGCTGCAAATGGAACCAACATCGCCAAATCATTGCATTGGAACATAACCCATTACCGATAAAGGAAAAGTGTCAGCTAAAGCGATCATTTTACATTTTAAGAGTCAAAAAGTGGAAAAAAAATGAACAGTTACGAGCTAGCTGTCTGATCAGCAATCGAATTTAATGAAAGCAAATACCCCCTACGGAACAATATACCGTATACACTGGCATAATAATATACGACTAGCATAGCTTCGAACAGCGTATGTCGCAATGGCTACGTGTTTGTCAACAAGGCTCAGGTACACACGACGTAGTCCACGTTCGGAGCCGGATGTAGGTAGGGCCAATTTATTCCCTGCTGCGAAGGTCACATATTACAGCTAAAACTCCAATCGTTTGTGTTAGATTTGGGTCCGCTAACGCTCATGTCTGATTATTATTGTTATGATAATTTTATGATCTTGTCAAGTGTCAGCCTCTCTTAGGGGTCGCTGATGAACCACTGTCGTTCTGCCGCTTCCTTTTGAAAAATGCACGGTAAGTGAGCCTCACTAACGCTGCCGTTTGGGGCACGCTTCTTACATGCCTATGACAACCTAGCTGGTGTACGCTGAAGATAACAAACAACTTGCTCGTGAATAGCCGTAATCGATCCGGTCGATTCTGAGACCTGTTGATTTATGCAGTTTTCACGGGCCTTCCGATGTCTGATATAGTGTTAGCGCACCAATGGTTGTTACCGTTACTCTTTTCCTCAGTGTGAGGCGCGAAGCGCAGTGATTGGAATGTGAATTATCTAGCGTACGAATTACACTGTCTTATATAGGGCGTTAAAAGCCTTTCAGGTTGCCGCCGTCTCGTAACAATCGTTGTACTGGAATGGTAAACGAGGAACTTCCTAAGCAGATGCACCGAAGGATCATTGGCCATAGAAAAACACCACCGCCACAATAACAAGATGGGATGTTTTTTTTTTTTTTTTTTTAGTTTTTTTTTCTTATCATGTCGACTTAGGTTGCAAGGAACGTGTAAGTACGATTTTCATGATCTACGATGAGAACTATTAATGGTAAATAATTATTGTAATGATATGATCAGGGCTGTTGTGGATAAGCGTGTTTAGGATATTCACACGTCTCGAAATTATTGTCCTTCTAGCCGACATTAGTTTCAGCGTAACTACGCTTAGGAGAGTAAACTATATAATAAAAATTAAATTTGAAACATGAAAAATACTTAGTATGAATGACCAAGACAATCGGGGTTATGGGACCGGGTGAAGATGTTGCGTCTCGCAAGCCTGCCAAACGCGATTAGAGCCGAAAACCTTTATACATTACGTAGGGTTTAGAAGTTTTAGATTAAGTGTAGGTGGCCTCACCGGCAGGATCTGCCACCTATAAGGTATATGCCTTCGAGCTGCAATGAACAGGATTAACAATCAACGAGGCTGGAATAACAGTAGCAATCGATAGCACGTTATGGCCAAGCAGGAACCCGATACGCGAAGCACTATCATCAGGCCGGCGAAACATATTGTTCGCTATCAACTTGTGTTATGTTATCCGCTTGCACAAATAATATTACTCTATTGTTGTTAAATAAACAGATGTCAATGATTCGAATAAACTTCACTTTAGCAAGACTTATAATTTTTCAATATAATTGACCTTTATAGAGCCAAAGTGAAAAAATAAGCTCCGCGCTAACAAAATATAAACCCGCGTCTCATTTCTTCCTAAGTGAGTTTTTTCATACATTGAACCAGTAGATTACCTCTAATGCAAAATCTAATTCTGTTAAAAAAAAAAAAACTGGCAGTTACAATGACTGGTGCAATTTATCATACAACATTACACATGTAGCGCCTCGTAATGACTACAGTAGCGTTACACTATTTCTATTTGCATTCAGCTTATAATATATAGGTACGATTACGAAGACTAAACTTTATATTACCATAATTTTACATATGACAAAGACGGTAAGCTAGAAATGGCCGTTGGTCATGCACGTAGATGTAGCAAATAAAAACAAGTTTGCTGAATGAATAAAACGGTCTATTTATACATACTTATTCGTATGTTTACATACCTGAGCACAATATTCGTGTACCGGCTTTGCGGTGTCGACGGACGTATGGAATGCGTGCTTGCTATAAACTATCCCTGCACAGGTCGCTGCCAGCAGTTCGTTTTTTCTAATCCTGCTATAAAGGAACGTTGCCCTCGTGATCGGGTCTACGTCTATGGGGGCGACTTGAATGAGCCCTTCTGAGCTTAATACGCCCTCCAACAAGTTGGCGACTCCCAGCTTTCGCCCGTTCCTACAAGAAAAATGGCCCTGCACAACCATCTCAATAAAATAGCTTCCCCGTGGAATAATCGGACGAACGAGTAGCTAATCTTGAATCTTCGAGTCAATGTGACTCGCAGTAAGATTTGTTCCCGACTAATCCTAGAGATCGCTTCTTTCAAACACAACAAAAGTTACGTACTGTGCCTCCAGCGAAGTTTGCATCCTGTCATTTAAAATTACAACCGACATAAAAACTAATTAAGAACTTCATAATATTTTTTATCTAGCCGTGCTAAGAATCTCCGTAGTGGGAGTATAATGTCGATGACTGGTAGACAAGTTAGGAAAACAAAGTAGAGCGTATGATTGGTAGTGTTGGATAATTTGACATGTTAAATCAGGCCGAGTGTCTGAATAAATGCGTCCTGTCAGTTACAATGTTTGACTAGTAAACGAACAAAGTCACGTCCTCATAAGACTTCATGAGACTACGCTCGATACTGTCCTGAGATTAATATGGACACCTCGTCAGCCAGACATCTTTGCGTTAGTTAGTTAGTTAGTTCAGTAACGTTCCATTCACACAAACCGGAACAAGATAGAAAAACAGGTTGTCTATGACACGCAGATAAGCTTTTGTTAGTCTAAGAAGAGATGTTGTTCGGTGAATAAAACAGTCAGGAATGTGAAGGTATTGAAGGAATTGATCTTGTCCCCAGCTGTTACCACCCGACTTTGCATCGTTGGGTAGCCTTAAGTTACCTGGCTTTAAATAATGGACCACATATAATTAACTCTAATTATAATAAAAACACCTTCATAATCAAAACAATGCTGGGTTAATAAGAAATTTTGTCAACAGCCATTTACTTCTAAGAAATGTATTGTAATTTAACAGCAAGCTTGGATCTGATCTTCTGAGCCATTGCTGAGTTAAAACAGTACGCTAAATAAATTAATACTTATTTGTGAGAGATGTATGATTTGCAGCGATCCCGGCGGCATCCGTTGTCACGCTCTGTAGGTCGCGAGACGTTTCCGCTTGTCCTTTAACTTTACATAATGCGCCAATCGTAAGAACCTCTGTTGTTGTTAAATATGCTCCCAAATTCATAACAATGCTAACTGCGGTCCTGTTTAGGTGCAAATAAGAAAGAAGTGATTAACTTTGCTAAGTTAGGGACGGACAGTGATTAACGAACGGCAAGATAGAGGACAAATGATGTAACTTTTGTCGTGGCAAGATACTGATATTGTATGGGATGTACAAGCTGGAATACCTGGTCCTAGTAAACATTAATTAGTTTTTCATTACATTTTTTGATGAGTAAATTTTGAATCTTGTCTGTTGCGTATGAGCAGTAAGGCGACATGTGTTTAACAGTAAAGTCCACTAAGGCATATTTAATCATCCATCCAGACGATGGATATATGCCTTCGTTAGTCATTTGTGGTCAGCTTCTGAAAACTGTGCTGTAGTGAGAGATATTCGTGCGCTTATAGAACCACCAATCTGGTCGATCATGGTCGTATATTTTTTATGTTACTGAAGCCTCGATCGCGCACACTCCCAATAAAAGCAGTATGCACTGCTAGTACGGATTTTTTAGACGTAAACGCTGGCTGATATTATGGCATTTAATGATCAAAGTGTATCGTTCGAACGAAAATCTTACCTAGTGCATGGCGTTTTCGTCATCAGATGCTACAAATGTTACCACACTTCTGGTTTGTAATAACTATAATTTTGATAACAGTAAATATTATAATTGTTCTAAATCATATCAATTATTTATTAATAGTTAGACCACAGTAGGACGTGTAGTACTTTACCTGAAGTATCATGCCAATGGCCTGGTTAGCTTACACGTCGCACCTCATTTACGCAGAAAACCTGAACTACACGCGGAACTCTGATCATATTAAATGCCAGGATGCTTAACCTTAACTATCACCCGATTAGATGTGGCCGGGTTTCTCATGAGAAGACGCTGTGTTGAGAAGCTTCTAACATTTATAACGAATCTGCCGAACGCCACAACACTGAAGCCTTTCTCGGTTGAATAGTTGACATTTGTGAAGACGGATGTCGAGCGAACAATTGATGCGCCCTATTTTCCATCTGGTTTAAATAGTTGCCAATGTTAAGCTTACACTCGCGGAATCTGACGTTTCATCGATATTCGGTCTCTCGGTGTCGTCATGAGCCTAAAGCGCCGAAGAGTCGACCTTCGAATTACATGTACCTCGTAATATAATCGTAACCTTTCAAACCTATTCTTCAATAATTATAAGTTCCCTTAGTTTGCGCTTTTTTGGCCAGGACGTGTATGTTTCGGCCGGATGCATGTATGTGCACTGTGTCTGAGATCCGCACGACAGTTAGTGCAAAAATCAGAAAGATCTGCGTATTCTCTTTATCAATAGGTGGGCTGGAGTGTACTTACGACCTTGCGGGCTCGTTTATCAAGGTGCATATTTTTTTGCGGATCCATAGCAAGCGTCACCTTTTGGGAAAGCTAACACCACATATATTAATTTAATAGAAAATAACACACGGTTCAGCTCTCATTGGAAGCGTTTCTGACACATTTTTGTACGGAAACTCTCCCAACGTCTGCCAGACCTATTTCAGCTAATTTAGTTGCCTAGCTATGAGTAACGTAAGCCAATATTAGATACAGTATATGGAACCTGATTTGTTGATGTGGGAGGCGGTTACTTCAACGCTACGCAGTCTTCCACCTTTTCCAGCTGTTGGATTTTCCCCTAAACTATGAGAGCCCAGAGTGAGTTCTGGAAACAGTCGAGTCAAACACAAAAACGAGAAGTTAAAGTTTGATTTTTCTTTAGCGGAAAACGTTTACTCTGGTAATCGTTGTATTGCATTAAATGTTGTTGCTTAGGCAAATTAATTATTCACTGTAGACAGAGAACGAGACTATGTTCTGTTACAGATCGTAATATGCCGCCAGCTGCAAACCGACGGACTATGATAAGCCGATATTGGAGACATCTGTACAAAGGTTTACAGAAATAGAAGAGGGTTACTTACTCGGTGAAGAGTGACTGCGGTTACTTCTTTTTCCATAGAATATCTAGGCATGAAAAACGGCAGAGTTTTAGCAGCAGTAGCATTAGTCGGGAGTGTCAACGGTTTAGAAAGGCGTTGAGCTAACATAAATAGAAAAGGTAATCTCGTACGTATTATAATCGCAATGCGGTAGTTCTACCGACCATGACATTCGGGATTCACTCGAAAATTAATGAAGCAACAGTGATTGTATCGTAGAAGGGATCAAATCTTACTCTAACAAACGGCATATTTACGTAAAGAAACGTTGATTTAACAACCAACTACCTGGAGGGAGTTTCCCGGTTGCCAAAACGTCATGTCAACGTGGTTAACATTTATGTCGACCTACCGGCGTGAGCTTTCGGTATTTGATTCTATGGGATTCAGCATCAAGTTCTTCTGTAGTGGTTAGTTACAATAAAATTTTACTTTATTTAAATTTCTAACCCTAAGTAAACCGCAAATTCGTAATATAAGCTCCTCTGTTATACGCTTCCGTATCTCTTTTGTCTCAACAAGTTTCGGCAGCTCCTTCTATGGTAAAGTATGTCCATTTACATGTATTGATTAGGTTGCAATATAATAATATATGTAGAATAAAATGCAAAAATGCGGTCTAAACTTTCGAACTAATTTGATCGGTATTTCAGATCGCCATTTATGCGGTCAGAAGAATCATATTCGGTATAGCTGAATTTGTCTTAAAGGGTTTTAATAATAAAACGACCATGGACTCCTGTAGAAAAGCCTGTTTAGCACGTTTACTTATGTGGCACGTACCGTCAGACAGCGAACTGGCGGTGCGCTGGCGCACCAATAAGTTAAGTTGACTTGTCTGAAAAAACTTTTTGAAGTTAGGACGCGAATGGCTATACGTAACTTAATTATGGCCAAATTTATGCCTAAGATTGCGGAGCATACCAGAGTTCATTTCGACTCTAAGGCGCCAAAAATCCATAACGATCTGAACTATACAATTGTCTTTAACAACACAGCCGATGCGGGCATCTATGGCTGATACAGGCGCGTGCCGTTCGATGTCACTGCTATCTCAAAAGATCAGGAATTTTTCAGAGATAAGCTTTTGAAGTACACTCTAACGCGCGGAGTCCGTGGTCCATCTTATTAAAATAGTTTAGCTTTGTAGCCATCTGGAGCCCGGTCGCAAGCTCAGGACTCTGGAAGCAGGTGAGACCAAAGTAACTTAAGTATAAATGTTTCACGTTTACGTATAGCTAGAGTCACGTAATAGCTGATTCACTAGGTGGAACTTTATCCCAGGAATCAGCCTTTAGGTGAGTAAGGGAATTTTTGTTCATAATGTCCACACCGGTAACAGGTATCTGGACAGCCGTCCTTGGAGGTCAAATCTCTTTCTAACCGAGTAGAGTAGAACATTATTGTGGCTTAGTGAAACCAATCAACATTAATCTTCCTTCATTATTTGGCACCCTTATCCGTATTTGTATGTGTATTGTCAACTTGCGTTTTGTATATATCACATAGAACAATGGCTGTTAAGAGTAGAGTCTTCAGTGATTTTAACCCAGTTTATTTATAACACTTAATTAATTTTGTAACTTATTTTGCTGTTTGATAACATTTTTCCGTGCAAGCCGCTTTTAAAGAATCTCTAGAAACCATGTACGTGCAACTTCATGATCACCGAGGTGATGTTCTTCAATATAGATTGTACACGTTTACTGCCATGAAGCCTTGCATCGCGCGAAGAAATGAATAAGGGTTCACCAAAGCTTAAATTGGCTCAGACGGTGTCACAGCGGTAAGAAAATTCCTAGATGATCTATATATTATATTATATTATTCAAATACAAATATTCCCACGTCGGTTATCTTCTACTGCATTTTGCCGCCTGGTATTCCGATTAGCGACCTAAAGTTGAATGAAGTGTCAGGTGCCGAGATCGGATTGCTGACGAACAAAAAGTATCAGACGCCAAGAAAGACAGTGTTATAATCAGTTACCCACGGTGACACTGGAATCGATTCCTCAAACTGGATAGCAATGGAATTTAGATCTGACGAAACAAAGGCCACGACCTTAATATTGCTGGGCCTGAAGCCCGAAATCAAAGGGTACTCTTGTGGAGCACTACTGTATTTCGTGCAGTTAAAGTCCATAACCACCCTACCAATGCGATTGTCTTTAGAAATATATGTAAAAGTGGCGTCTTCAACGCTGACTCAAGTGACCGTCCCTTCCAGGACCAACATCGAGGTGTATTAACGGTGCTTTGATATTTAAGTGCAAAACTCTCTCTGCTAGGGTCAAGCTGACAGGCCTGCTCGATTCGGTCGACCCCGAAACATAATGAAATTCATATTCCCCTCAAATCTTAAAAATGGATAACAATACAGTTAACATTCTGAGGTGTCTTCGCATCTTACGTAACAGCGCTACGTCAGTAAATATACATATATGCGAACAACAACAACAACAACAGGCAAAATGGGCGCGTGGAAAAAATTCTAGAATACGAAACGGCACTCTGGAAAAGAAAACAATAAGGTAGTAATGAGGAAAAGAGGACATAGATGTACTGGAACCTGCAAGCACGCAATATAGATTCAAGCGTGGGTGATTCCGATAAATTCGCAAGTCTGACTATTGTTTTGGTTGTGCGTACGCATTTATATCAAGGTACTTGCATGTTTACTGGATGAGGACAAATCTTCTATGAATATATTTGCGCAGCGTGGAAAAGTACGATGAGCTCCCGCTGAACAAGTAGGCTTAGGATGAGTTTTTGTTGATACCGTCGAAGTGTGAAAAAAAAAAGAAGTAAAAACGTAATAATCTCATAAGAAAGAAAGAAAGAAATCAACCGCTTGAAAGGCGAAAACGTACCGTGACAGGACAGGTGTGGGGTATATGGTCGGAAGGACAAGTGTTCGTATCATTATACATGCACATGGTTACGCGGTATATTACGGATTTGCTCTCAGTTGAAAACATTGCATAAATAAGCATTTTCTTTTTCTTTTTTCTTGATCAGTTTCAGAGGGCCATGCTTCGAGCTCCTCGGATGCAGCGATTCAGACTATTCGTCAGCCAATCTGGCGTAGGGCTAAGCGCTCTTTGTACTAAAACAATAATATAGCTCTATTGAAACGTTCATAAGACCATATGGACGTAGATTGCTTGCAGTCGCTGTAATAGAAGCTCAGAATTGAGCCTCTATAGTGAACTCAACTCTGTACAAGGAATGTGACATAGGGGATTTAATAAGTATGCCACAATACATTATGCAGAATTATTAAATCAAAACGAGGAGCCCTAAATAAATTTTACCTGTAAAGTCTCAAAGTTTATTAGCGTAACGGTTCACTTCGAAAACAGCGTAACTGGTATAACGGGCGCTTTAGTCCAGGTTCTTACGATGCCCTTAATAAGCCAAAGCAAACCAACCTAGCTTCCGTATGCGTGCGTATTTTTACTATTTACTTTCGGCAGAAGATTTTGTATCTCGGCGGTGCAAATATATCTGCTATGGTGCTCCTTATTGACGAAGATCATTGTTATCATCGATTATCACGCAATGCTGTTCACTGTCGCCTAAACATGCTGGAACGTTCAATGAATAATGTTTGTACTTTGATTTACCTAGCTTTTACGGGGAACCGTGGCGATCTACGAGAACTACTGCCCCTGAAGTATAGCAAGCGAGCTAAGGATGCTGAAAATTCTCTAAATAATTTAATACTTGGCGTTCTGCGTTGTCTTAGATTTACTACTATGAACCTAAGCGAACGCACCCGTTTGTATTGTCTTACTCGCTTGGTAATGGCAACACGTGGAACTTTGCTAACTCATTTGCCCGCCCTTCATTGAAAATCTCTGCAACAGCAAAGTACACCTAGATCGTTGTATAGCTGAAGAATTGGTATGAACAATATTTCGCAGAGGGCAAATTTCATACCTTTGCAACTTACCAACACATTTGAATCCAAGTTGGAAATATATTTCCCGCCTGTTTGCCCAAGTTTGCTTCCTTAGATGGTGATGATTTATCTAGCTGCTAAATATGGCCGGTTTTTGCTTAAGTAAAACCAATCACTTCTTTAGGGTAATGCTCCTAGCTTAACAAATCGCAAACCAGTAGCTGAGCATGAATTGGCCCAGCAATAAGAGGATGCACTAAATTTATTTACCCGGCTTTCCAGTGAAGATACCTTGTCGATCGAATTTTTGTATCTTCTCGCGTCCGTACCATGTAAGAGCTTTAATGGTATAGGTTGTCTAAAAACTGAGGTCGGATACTGCTGCTGATTTTTCGCCTGAAGCGTACTTCTAAACATATTCGGCTTTCCAGTTATTAGGTAGCCTTCGAAGTGAGAGCCCGTATCGTGACACAATACGCTAGCATATACAATAATGTCTATCGTTTTGGCACGGTGCTCAACCACAATCCGTAATGGTTCCTTGCTTAGTTCTGTCATAATAATTCGAAATTCAGTGTGGAGGTTTCTTTGTATTGCCAATCTTAGTCAGTGACTAGAAATCGAACAAAAGTTTGCTTTTGTGCAAACCGTTTGGCTTGAGGCTCGCCCATTTATTTAACCTCTATTTCTGATTTCCCCATTTGTAGAAATCTTTCCAACCCAGTTCCCAAAGAAGCATAATTTCAAAGAACCTGTGAGTAGGGCCGTTAGTTAAAACTATATTGTTGAGCCTTCTTAGACACGACTTTCAATCTGTGTAGCCTAGAGTAATACTGCATTAGCGAAAACTGACGTTTTTCGGTATACGCGGTATATGGGATACGTGGGCGTGTTGAAGCAACCGAAGGAGCACTCTGACGCGTATCTCTCAGATATTGCTGCTATCATACGAACCGTGTAGTCTATCCCAGGAACGAGATTATCGATGGGGAATGTTTAACCCACGAAACGCACGCTGTGAACATCGGTGTTGCGGGCATTGCAGGTAATTTGTACATGAAATCGGTAAATCAAATGTACATCATTAAAATGCATAACCTAATATCTATTATGATAAATTTGGTAGTGGCTGGGCTACCTAGTTATTGTCTTTTTTTTCTGAAGGTAACGTAAGGTACTCCTATTCTCGATAAAACTCGGCGTCACAATGTCTCCGCCAGGGGAGCTGTTTTCCTCCATACACTGGCCAGTATTTGATTCTGATTTGTCAGGTAATATGGATTGCAAACTTCTCGGCCTTCACGTTTATATCGTCGATAGGTAAAACTAGAAAGATCTGTGGTACGTACGATTAGGGGCATATTCCATAGTCTATTAAGTATTAAATTTGGCATTAAGAAGCTGTCTGTTGACATTTTCTCAGTAGCAGTTTATTTATTCAGTATTAATTAATCAATATGTCCTAAACTATTTCTACAGCATGCGATAAGAAAGTAATATTGATACATCTGGAAAAATGGCTTCAATTTGCAATTTGTTCACGGTACATTCGAATTATATGGAAGACACAAAAGCCTTATTTGTGAGCAGCAGTCTTGAATGATGCTTTTTTCTAAGATGTTTTCTGAGATTAGGTGTGTCCTCACCACTGATTATAAGCAAGCCTTCGACAGATGGAAAGAATTTCAGAACAGAAGGAACTCCTTTGACCTTCTCAGCTCCATCCGTTTTCCTTTGTTCCGGCCATATTCCAGCTTGTATATTAGTCAATAAGTCTTAAAGTAGAGGAAAGCTAAAACACTACATGGGTTTACGTACGCAGGCTTATTAATTTGTATGCGCTTCTACCCATGTTCCGCTTCGAGCATTGTTCTTTTCAAAATACTAACGAACGATTACTACATACTATACTAACAAATTACGTAAACTACTTTTTTACGTTCTGTTTAATGTATATATATAAAACGAAGGCAATAGGACTTAATACAAAACCAAGGTTCGCATGACTCGACGAGCTTGGTCGGGCAGCGGGGCATCAATCCTGAGCGCAAACTGAGGGGGTGCTTTCACTACCCTTCCACTACGTTTTCTACTGCGAGACCCTGCACCCGTTCGTAAATTTCAACCCAAACCCATTTCGATATGGCCACAACAACAGCTCTAGTCTAATTACGAGATGCTACATACAGACGATACGCAAAATATTATTTTCTATTCACCATCGTTGGTCTCCAGTTTCAGCAAAGGCAAGCCTGTATGAAAAATGTCATCGCAAGCAAGGCTCGTATACCTTTAAGTGACTTTCGAATGAGTTTCCGTATTACAGAACAAGGTTGCAGATAGTAGTTTTACAGGAGTCGCTTAAAGCGGTCACATACGGCCGGCTCCACACAACGAAAAATCTGAAAATGAGAATAAATTCAACGATAATCGTTGCAAGTTTCCATGACTGCAGCTATCTCTGCCGTTCGCACCCTGACAGCCGAAAACTGAGCCGGCTCTATTGAGATTATTTATAAAGTACTGTATACATTGTTAGGCCAACTAAACCCTAGTCATTTGAATGAGAGCTTATAGTAAGGTCTTAACGGACTGACCCCCCTGACAGAGCTCGGACTCTTCGAGGGTTTTCCACGTTTGAGAACATTCAAGTCATACTTCGAACATGATGTTCTTGTCCTAGCAGTACCACTTCTCAACGGAACAGCTGATACTGTTCGAAGACAATGGATATTGTTTTCTCAACTCAACAAGATTGATCAACATGAATCGACTCCTACGGGAAACATTGAGGCGTACTTTGTTGCTATTCATACTATTACGTTTAACGATTTATCTTCATCTTCCGCAGATGGCCTGGTTCGATATTGACAAACTGCGGGATGAGCTTTATAGTAGCGGCTCTGCAAATAATATTCGATCCGTGTACCTTTCTGATTCGAATGAGCGCCTTTTCAATATGCTTATAGATATAATCTTACCTGTAGCTGTCTATCTATACGCGAGGAGTCAATGGAACAAATAGGCTTTCGCAATGTCCATAGAGAAACACTATAAGTAATAGGAAGCAACATAACCTAGAGTTTCATATCCGTGGTTATAGCATCACAATTATCTGCCTAAATAGAGAGCACACTTTCCTAATTAATTATATGATAATAAATGAAAACTTTATTTAGCCTGTGGACGATAATTAATCGGATCATCTACTACGACACAAAAATAAACAAATTCATCACGTTAAATCGCTTAAAAACTGAATCCGTAATATCCTTATGGATAATTATATATATATATATATATATATATATATAAAATTATCCATAAGGATATTATATATATATATATATATAATATCCTTATGGAGATATATAATATATATATATATATAACAATAGCTAGCATTTGGCATCTCAATTTTCTAATTTAATGAAATATTTAGTTAATTATACAAAATATATACATAGGCGAAAATACGAAAGGGTTCGTTTGTTACCTAATGGTGAGCTGGTTTCATTCAAAAAATAACCTGCCTCTAGTTACAACAACTGCGAAATATACATTGAAAAGATAATTTTTCCTTAATAGTGTAAATGTAGCACATATTCAGCTGGTTGAATTTATGGCGCACGTTGGCGAAATCATACCCGGTCGATTTCGGTGTAGAAAAGGCCTGGTAGTTGTACGTATAAACAAGCTCGCCCCTGGTTGGTATATTAATAAGCGCTGGGGCAAAAATGACTCGAGGAATCGCTCTGATTTTACACCGGTTTAAAGTTGTAGCCGGTAACTTGAAAGCAGATAGCGTGTGGTTAGGACCAAACGGTACGTTCACTCTGTGCACGAAAATCATACAACTTCTGTATACATCACAGGTATTACGCACAAATGTAACGGTAATAACGTCCAATACGAATTTGGCTTACATCAAACTTTCAATAGTTCTGTGGTCGCGCGCCTTGTCCTCAATTATATGAGGAACGTTTACACTGAAATCTGTTTTAAGGTGCAAAATCGCTTGCGGCAGGGACAGGAGCAAGTTCAGTTCACGAAACTACAACTTGAGCTAGGACTTTGTCCAAAGGAAGCAGAGAATATATTATTAGGCCTTTAAATCCACAGTTTAATATTTTTCATTATTTTAAACTAGACTAAATCTAATTTCTAATTTTTTCTATAAATTAAAACTATTTCATTAAATGTATTTATTAAAATTGCATTCTAACATAGAACTCATACTATTTCAAATCAACTCTATTAGTAATTTAATAAAAATGTCTTTTTTATTATTGTTATTTATTTTCTTTTAGAAATTTAAGTATATACATAAAACATAGGCTTGAAAATGCTAAAAAAAATAATTTCATTTTAAAAATATTTTTAGTTCCTTGAAACAATGAAAATGTTATATAATATTTTTATTATCAAGATTAAATGAATTAAATTATTTTTTAATAATAACACGTTAGCAGACTATTGACGGACGACTTTCGAATAAAATATCTCCATATTCAGTGCCACAGTCATTGGAACGGATTATTGTCTCCGGACCATATGCACACGTTGTTCCGTATAGCACCAAGCCGCACCACACGTTCAGTTCTAGTAGTATCATGCCTATAATGGAAAAACAAGTTTCAAATCGTACCTAAAAAACAGGTCGCCTCGAATTATTCAGGTGCCAAGTGAATATTTTGATCGTGTACCTAGTCCGAAACGAAAGACGAATTCTGCAAGGACCGCATCCTTGTTCGTTCGAAATGTGCTGTAAATAATCCGCTCGAGCAGCAGGGATTTTAACCACAATGAAGCCTTGATACACGATATCGTCTGCTAGAAATTAGAAAACTGACGTTTTCAGACTCTGATCACTACTTCTTTATGGTATCGGGCCTGATCTGCAAGAAAAGTCCGACCTGGCGACCGCACGAGGCGGGCAACGTTTTCAGCTGAGAAATTGTTACTGGTGTCGCAACCGGCATTTGATCTTATTAAGAGGCTATGTAATTAATATAATCAGGCTGAATTGTTGTATATGCTACAAAACGGCATGACTATAAATTGTGCACTTTATTGTTGAGTGGATGCTGTACCTTTGAGGCATTCCCCAGCGAATTTTGCCACATGAAACATCACGCTGGGTAAAACGATATCACCATAAGCCTATAATCTGTTCCAGGAACAGGTCTGGAAACTACTGATCATTGATAAAAACCAACGATTGATCCTTGACGCACCAACGGACGCAATAACAATTGCTCAGTGAAATCGAATTGTTTAGCGGTGGTGATCTATTCCTATATCTGATACGAATCTCAGCAATTTTTTTCAACATTTTAAAGGAGTTCACTGGAGAGATCAACACGTATTGTAAAAATCCATTCTGCACATACGCTCACGCACTAAGCCTCTCAACTTGATCGTACAATGCATGGTACATCCATTAAGGATTCCGTTGGGTGCAGGTATGTCATTTTAGGAAGTGGGTTAACATTTTTATTTAAGACCCTTTTGGGGCAACAAAAAACAAACTATTTTTGGTAAAATTAATATACACTTTACTCTACTAAAAATCAACAGTTTGGTTCTCGCTAGAAACGAAGCTCTGTTTTCATGTATAGGATAATAACCGATGTCTACAAGGAGATTTGTCAGTTTCAAACAGTCCTCAATTGTTTCGTCTTTCACGAAATTTCACAGCCTTTTCTAGGGAGATACGCGGTCTAACCCACCTAACGCAAATTATACGTCTGACATATTTTTGACAAAAGTGAATGAGATTTGTTGCTATAAATTGTATTTGTATTTAGAAGTAATCACATCGATTTGATGAGCTCTACGCAGAACCCTTCATAGAGGGTACAGTAAACTACGAAAAAATGAGCTCCTTTAAACGCGGCATCCATATTAGTTCGTCTGTAAGCGCAAAGCCGGTACGGTAACCAACGCTGTAATGAAAAATATACAGAAGTTGGTAGTATGAACGTGGGCGGGTGCGGTCCGTCAGAAGCTCAGTACAACAAGGATCCCTAGAAGATAATCTCAACCAGTTGACAAATAAGGCCGCTCTTCTCGATAGGAGTGGTTCTCAGATATCTCTATACGACTTATCAAAAGAAATACTGCTGATTAAATAAGATTGGCTATTTCATTTTGAAGAAATCCAATGCAACTCTGCTGGAAATTGATAGATCGGCACCATTAACATATTTTTCATTTAGCTCAAAGGCATATTAAATCAAATTTAAACACGACAACAAACAAGTAACGAACGTACCATAATCATATAGATATAACTATAAGCATATTATATTATCACGCCAAGAGCTCCGGCATTGGCCATACCATGCAGCCTTTAATCCTGACCGTAAGGAAACTTCCGTGCGCGAATAGTCAACTAGGTTGCAGTTACTGACAGTGAGAACACTGGGTCATTCTTTGCTAATCGATCTGTCTCCTCATACGTTCCCGCGCCTAGAAATTTCATACTAAATGTCGCTGTCGGGTTTCCAGTGACGTCCTTAACGTAGCCTGGAAGTCGCCTCAGTGTCCTCTTAGGACTGCGTAACAAGAACCTAACGGGGCGACCATTGACCAGTGGTACGAATCAAAGGTCAAGAGGCGGATTTATCCATTCGACCGATTTTCTCTACGTTTTACGACTAACGTGATATCAGGAGCGGAAGATACAGCCAGGTATGCGTTAGACTCGTTTAAAGCTGACCTGATTAGCTCAGTATTAGATAAACTTAAAAGATGCCTTTTCAAATGATTGAATAAAGATTTCAAGAGTAGTACGGTAATATTGTACGGGTTCCCTCTGAGTTTCCGTACTTGGACTGTAATCTCCGACGCACATTACGGCGTTTAATTCGATCGGCCATCTTCTAAGCTACATATGCTGGGTAATGCTAATAGCCCAGCGTGGCGAAAACAAATAAACTTACAAATTAAATGAATTCGGTATACACGAATTACAGCATCCTAATCAAGACGAACTAGATGAATGTCTTAGCCGTGAGTATTTTCGTTCAAATGTATTAAGACCACGCCCATCAGCAAGATCGATTCGACAGGCCATATAACCCACCATTACTAGAGGATGTTTTTTTTTTTTTGTTTCACTTACCATTTTAGGCCCTTGGAAGCAATGTGATGACGTATGAACTTCTCAGCTTCTTCTTCGGAGATCTTGCTATGACTAGGAACTTATTTGGAGAATAGTCGAGGGGGTCCCCAACGTAGACGTTCTGCTATACACGATAACTAACCAGAACTGTTTTCGCGTAGAACACTGGACCTGGTTCTGTCAGGGAAAAATGAGCCCAATGTTAGCTTTTTGTTGAAAAATGAAAATGAAGTAACCTATAGGTGGAAGCTTGATTTTAATTTTTCGATCGCGTTGGCCTAATAGACGTGAAATAATTCACGCTTTGTTAGATCAGAAGGAAACGAAATATAGTGAAGTAGCTGTTGTAAAATTACCTTCAATCTAGTAGAGGCCAGATTATAACTTCAATTAGGGAAAAGAACGAACTTAAGCGAAACAAAACTAACTTGGGATGATCGAAGTATTCGTCGAACCAGTTCCTCAGATCTATCGTTATATATTAATAAGCTATTATTATTCATGTTTGTTGACGTATATCGATATATGCTCAACATTCCAGCTAACAACAGTGATAGTAAAAACGTTCACTCTGTGGCAACTTGTCTTCGATTTTTCTATTTCTTTAGTTACTAGGGGGTATTTGGCATTTGCCCCTCGATAGCTTGTTATATGCCGCGGGATCGATATGGTTGCTTCTTAGCCACTTTAACTTAATGTAACTTTCCAGAACGTGAAATTATCTTAGTCAAATTATTAGTTTTTCTAAATATTTTTAGAAAATAGCGAACACACAATGTCAGATAGGCGTCTTTTCGAGCGATATTACTAAACGCATTGAATTTCCTGTTCCTAATGATAAGAGTTCAGCGAAGCACAAAGGCAAACGTCTACTTATAACAATTATTCTCCGAAGTTTCGGCCAGACACGATTAGTCAATTCAACGCCTAGTGCCATCTGTCCGTTCCGACGGAAGCTTTCTATTCAGCCTGATGTCGCAGGTTTCCAAATGCCATAATAGCATCTGGATGCAAGTCGACTAAGGATATTTCGTATATTTTTTTTTAACTTAATCAAAAATTTCATCATTACTTTAGGATCCAGTGTAGCTCGACCCAAAGTATCGGTCGATACGTGTTCCGCAACTAATCTGCACTTCAAATTCTATATCGTCCCAATCCCAATTTCAATTCTATATCGTCGTGTTTGAATGTTCAGTCCATTGACTGGTTGAGAAAGATGATCGTTTGATGCATCTCGGCTCCGCGCATGTCATCTTTTCTCCGCCATGGAAAATGTTCTCGTAGCGCAGTTAAAATTCCGGGTCGAAACAGACCTGCCTTGATACTCATGAAGTCATCGGTCGGATTCACTGACTTCAGCGTGGGTTTTCTATGTTGGACAAAAGCAGCCGCGAAATTGGCGTGTGCACAAATACAAAACAGTCCCACAAAAGGACGTGGCGCCGCGTCACTTTTATATTAACGACCGAATAAATAATGGCACTAGTTCAGTATAGCCTTGGTTTTTTTATTCTTGAAGGACTTCAGTGCGATCTATCATAGTACTAGTAAATACATCCAGAATTTCACAAAGATAACTTTATAATCGAGAATCTAGCTCAAGAAGCTAGTACAATCACATGAGTTCAAATTATGATCGTGCTGTTGTATACAACGAGCGGATTCATTTCCTCCAATAGAGCTCTTCCAGTGGTCAGCAAACGTACCTTCTACTAAAATTCGTTTTTTTTTTCTAATTACTCATTTGTAGAAAGACTTTTTGCAGGTAATTAAATAATTCCATAGTATCTCAGTGACCTTCATCGTCCCTTTATCGCAAGCAAATAAATACATCAAATCGAGAAGCCGTTGAGATAATTCTGTCAAATTGAGGTACCGGTATATACTTCACGGGACATCACGAGTGACGGAGGTACGTGCAACATTTGCGGGTGATTAAGTGCATGAAGCTCAAGCCTTTCAAGTGAGCAGCTTCGCAAAGTTCGAATATTGCCGCCGTCGATACGCTAACAGCATTCGATAAACAGGAATAATAATAATAATAATAATAGTATTGCAAGAATAGACAGAGCACCAGCGTACCTTAAGTTCCAAGTTAAGCTATAACGATACTGAGCCAATTATTCAGTTTTTATTAAATTCGTTGTACTGATCATATTGTATGTGCCTCGAGTGAGAATTGTATTTTCAGATAACTGGGAAACACCACCATAATAATTAACGCATTCAAAAACCGCGATTCGGTAGTGCAAAGTGGTATAAACGCTGAAACCCCGAGGCTAGTGTACTCCGGAACATTCAAATCTATTTCCCGCCTTGTTAAAATCGATTTCTTTTCAGCATGATATCAAGCTCTAGCGGAATCCCTCCCCGGCTGGCGTCTGAGTCTGGATTGCTTCTTGTTTACGACGACCCTAAGCTTCAGGCAAGACTTTGTTTATTTACGTCCAAAACCTGCTTATATATTACACCTTACGCATACTCAAATTTACGTGAGACTCGTTTTTTACTCCCATTTCCGCATTATTTGTGTAAGAATCTAGTTTAGTAAGCATTTGCTTTATAATTCTAAAGCACATTGAATGTGAAATGCTAGTTTTAGCCAATAGACCCAGCCAACCTTAGACCCTAGGCTCTGCTTTTGTGAAACGCCTACTTAATTGCGGCGATACGATTTTGCCGTTCGGATCCTGTCGTCTGGTCATCTCCTCGCCACTCGTAAACGATTTAGCTTTGGTTTATGAAACGTTTGCATCACTCACGAACTGCGTGCTTTATGAATGCCGTTGAATTTTCGTAGCGTTGGAGCCTTCAAGCAACAAAGACTTGACTTCTGAGCGTTAATTTTCAGGACAAAGGTACTTTTCCTTTCGAACGAAGTAAGCTCAACTGGTTCCCGTTCGTAAGTTTCTAGAAGACTGGAGTCACAATTTACCAGTCACAATTCGAACGAAGATCGAAATTTAAAAGTCCGCCGAACTCGCTTTGAACAGCCTAATAAAACAATAACATACATAGCATGTAACCTGAATAATGGCAACCAAATGAAGTCACGGGTATAGCATTGAACACGCGACATTCTATTAAGATTAAAAAACATTGGATAGAAAAACGGTAACGTAAAGCAAAATTAAGACATTAAACTTCTAACGTATGAGTCATTTATAGAGGCGGTAACGTATTACGTGAAATTACTGCAAGAAAACGCCCGGTGTTACGACGGACGCAGATTTTTTCATATTGTGTTGCAGTAGGAACTTTTCGCTGGCTCGTAGTAATTGGGTGTCTGACAGGTAATACGATAAAATCTATAAAGCGTGTGTCGATTGACTCATCGACGCTTTCTCTGCGAGGTAGGTCACCGCATCAACTTCGAGGAAATATGGATCTATTTTGTTCATTTTGAGTTTGTATTTGCGCATGTAAACTTTATAAGCCTCTGTTTTAATAGGCAGATACAAAAGACGACTTCTAGCAGAAACCGAAGTAAAAAAGGGGTGCGTCCAATGTAAGCTGGATCTTCATAGTACGTTTGGGGGCCTACCGTACCGTGAGGTGTGTTCATATTTATATTTCCCTCTTCAAGGCTCTAGTTACTTTTCCTAAGCGAACAAGTCTCCGGAATCAGCTGTCCGGTACAGCATTAAGGGCCTGCCTCTATCAGCAGCTTTAGCTGATATCTGCGAACTTATCAGGATTTCCTTCAATAGACGTATGGAACGGCATGGTAACCATAAACCATCGAAAGGCCTCACCGAAGCTGACATTTGAACCAGCGTGGTTACATGTTCATAGTCGCGGGAACAACACATTCGAAGAGATGCGCATTGCTCACCCAGAGTATGCCACCTCACCTTTTCTAATATTATCAGGATACGCGATTTTCAAGAAAAAACCAGCAGCGTTCTTCAAGAGAGAGCATTCAATTGTTACGACGGCCAGTAAATTTTCCTTTGAGGGGTGTGCTTGCCAAATGATGCTCAACTTGGCGTCAAGCTTACTTTTAGTTAAGTGAAGGTTGGCGTATTGAATGTCGTCGAGTTCTCATTTGAAAACAATCAAGCTTTTTGCCACTTGGCGGCTATTCCTCAGACAAGCGTTCAAGCGGTCTGTCCAACATAATGCCAGGAAGCAAGTATGTATTAAATGCCCGTTGAGACTCTAGTCGAGGTTGCGAGCTTTGTTCTGTCCAAATGCGCAGATGGCGACCCTCGCCTCCGACATTCTTAGTTCTTGACTACGTGTGTCGCATAATCCTCATCAGGCTCCGCCAAACATACGAAACGATCTCTTGATCGGCCGCTAAAGCTTGAAGTGTTGGATCAGGGAGCGCGCTTCTATCGGGCCAGCTGCTGTTGCGTTTCGTCTTCGCAGCGAATAAAAGAGTTGCAAATATGTGATTTTTTCATTTTTAAAAAACGCAGAAGCATCTGAAGAGTGTGCAACGTAGGCCAGGTAAATGCTAGTTGTTTGGCAGTCGACTACCCGCTTCTACGGGTATTGTATGACCGCGGCCTTTCATGGCGGCGTTGAAGGTGCAGCATCAAAGAGGCATATTTTCATATATCAGCTCCGTCGGAAAATTGAAACGTGTTCCGTCAGGAAAAATGAACTGAAAGCCGTCGAGGATTTCTGAAAATGGCTAAGTTTTTTAGATGATTCTTAAACGCTGGTATTCGAATATCCTTCCCAACTCTACAACCGAGGTCGTGAAGGGTGGCGAATAAAACTAGGGTCGTCGACTTGCCATGGCAAGTCGGCAAGCCGGAACTAGAAGTTGTTAGTGGAAGCGTCTTCTTAGCGTATCCTGCATAGAACTTGATTGCAGAAAGACGACCATGCATAGACGGGACTTTTGATCATAAGTAATTTTCATAGAAAAGAGATTTTGCTCGTCCTAGTTTCTATCGGTAGGATATGCAGATAATTAATAAGTGACTAACTAATGAAACGAAAAAAGGCTTTATTTCTCATCTCGACGAGCCAGCGATGCATCGGTTCGGTTGTTCGAACGAATTATCTACGTGGGGGCAATTTTTCGTTGATACGACGAATTTCATTTTGTATTGCTCTGGATTGTACACCGAGTTGGCATTTACTGCTAAACTGCGTTTCGGGCAAGATCTACCTTGCCGGCTTAACTACCACTATTCCTGAGCCTAACCGGCCCGATTAACACTCAACCAATGTGCTTGGCATAGTGGACTTCATAAAAAGTGGATCGTAATCGAGTAGTGCATCAGTACGTGTGGCCTTAACAGGAATTATTGTAATGTTATATTCTATCAAGGGTGTTAGCTTGGTTAACAGTGCATCCTGTAAATATTCGTACAAACTCCTTGAAAAATCCTTGTAGCTAAATAGATTTCTTCAGTCTTGTAAAGAAGACGTATCATTCATTGTATGTATAGTTATTAATAACATAATAGTTTATGTCTTTGTGAGATACCATACGGCGGCATAGTCGCGAGTATTAGAAGTGTACGAATTACGTTAGATTCCTTCTATGAGGGAGCTTGAGGGGTGAGTGAGCACCTAAGCACTAAGAAGTACTTTGAACCCGGTGAGCAACGAGGACGCACAGCGTTGCGTGATGCGACTTAATATATAGAAACTACTTTAACCTCTATCGGTCGTAGACGTTCAGTACGATATCCTTAGAGCGTTACAAGAATTTTTACTAGGAACTTGTTACCTTAATTCTGTTGGCGTCAACAGTTTAGATAGTACCGATATTACGCCACTGGAATTGATCCACATTGGCCACCCTCACGGCAATATATCACAGTGTACATTAAAGGTGGAGGGAAAAAAGTATCCAGCCAGGCTCTTGACGTATTCCAAATGAATGACAAGGTGAAATCCTTATGGTAAATGAGTTCATTTGAGTACCATATAGGTACTCGCTGGGTTGACAAGTAGGCGCAGACACGAGCGGCATGGTCACGGATGATAATACGTGCGGGAAACGACGATCCTAAGATCACACTATCGTAAACTAAACAAAAGCGCTTACTTCTCCAAGGCCAAACGCATATTCTAAGTGAACATATATGATACAATTGGGCTACGTAAACTAGATTCTCTTGCTCCATCCCAACGTGGAATTGCACGGGTGACAATAACATCGTGAAGAAAGACGCCCCCAGTGTACCATTAAAAAACAAGCTACCTATTAGCCTCGTAAGCTTTTATGTATCTTTCGGTCATGAAATAGCTCGGATTTTGAATTTAGTAGAAACAAAGAACTTTGCGTCCTTGTAGTAATATTGACAGGAAACATTTTCCATAGTGCAAATGATCATTGTCAGGAAACTCTACCTAGGACAACTAATATTTTAATCTTGCGTTAGACAACAACAGCGCGAAAAGTAGCTCAGACAGCCAGTAATTTGCAGCAGGGTACGCTCGATGCACACGTATGTACCTGTGAATCTTGGATCATGAATACGTATGGTGTTCTGAAATGCAGTGGGCTATGCAAGCGTCCGCTACGCTATTAATGTGATATTGCCACCGTTTGTAATCAAATTCCCAAGCCAGATCGGAGGGCCCACCCCGAAGAGATATCGCATCATGGAGAGTGGACTGTCTGCTCTGGAAGCTGGAAAGGGAAGCTTAAAAATAACTTTTTTTTTATGACTAGTTTAGGGTTACAATGCGGGAGTTTAGGGTTGATTTGTCTAAAATGAAATAACGGCGTATAGTGCCGTGAAAATAGGTTTGATACCAGACAATCCTCTAAAAAAAAACCACCTATTTTTTGAAGGAAACACTTGCAGTAGCGAGATTCTGCCATCATTGTCTTTATGGGAATACTTCATTTTTTGCAGAGTTTTTCTCGTGTAAGGCGAAGGAGAAATGCGGCTCGAGTACATCGTGCAAGTATAGCTTGTATTTAACGCGATTTGATATTAAGACAATAATGTTAGCTGGCAATATGTGGTGAAGCTACATACTTCGCCGGATTCCTCGCATGGACCCTTTGATGAGGTGCCTGTAAACGAACAGCGTTTGATGAGTACGAAAAATAAATAACAAACAAACGAACTTCTAAATACATAAAAATTCACCGTGTCAGTTTCTACGAATCTACGATCGACTCTCTTCTAAGTTCCTGAATTCTTAAGAGGTACTTTATGATTTCGCTCTAATTCAGCCTGGACCATAGAAGTGATAGAATTTATGGCAAAAGCATACTGGGTGTAACTCATAAGTCCAAGATAAGTAGATATTACGTTGTCGCGTTTCACACAAACCAACCACCAGAAAAGCGGAAAAATAGTTGCATAAGGACTGGTTCTAGTAATCGAATCTATTTAAACGTTCTGCAAGGGATGCTGTGAAGACTCCCCTTCCACGTTACGTCCTTGATGCCTCAATCGACGGCACGCTGAACTCTCCCCCTTGAACTGAAAGACTGAGCGGTGTAAAACTGTGTAGAGTATAGAAAAATTAGACAACTGAATACCAGCATGATGTAGGCGGTGTCCAGTGTTGTATCGCCAATGCCAATATTGCCAGCAACGCATCTCAAAGAAATCGATATTAGCCTAAAAGCTCTACGAAGCATTCTGATAGGTCATTTTCCTGTCAGCCTATATTCATAGACTAGAATACCGTGGGGTTAGATAACTAACAGAAAATGTCGTCAACATGGACGATCTAGAAATCTTCGAAACCACACTTACTGAGATGGCAGAAGTCACCAACCTCTTTGTTAAAGAGTCTTCGTGAATTAAATACATACATTTATATTAAATTAAATGGTATTAATACTGGGTGCACGCTATTTGTTGGCCTCTGCACAAATGCTTTTTTTTTTTTTAAATATGCAAAATAAGCATTTTATGCCGCCAAAACCAGTCGCTCTTATCTACAATCGCAACTCCCACAAGAAGACATTGGCTTCGTACGAAGATCACGAGATGAAAAAGCTGGGGATCAGTGGTTCAAGCTCATTTGGTGATACATATTACAT
Source organism: Varroa jacobsoni (assembly GCF_002532875.2). Lineage (NCBI taxonomy): Eukaryota > Metazoa > Arthropoda > Arachnida > Mesostigmata > Varroidae > Varroa > Varroa jacobsoni. Next base: position 95,824 of record NW_019214525.1, read on the forward strand.
CACAACTTTGAGTAAGTCAAGGAAATGGACAAATAAGAATTTAAGGGTAATAACAACAAAATGCAATAAACAAACGATAAGTATGAGCATTAAATAGATATAGATGACGTTTGTTATTTATGATGAGTTAGTAATACCCGACGCACGGATATACACATATGCAATCCCTCGTTTGTAGCGATATCAAGAAGTCCTCAAAAAAACTGCCCTCAAAAACACGTGAGTTCCTGAGCGCAGGTGTCTCTTCAGAAATGCCGTACCCTTCATCGTGTTTAGAAATGTTCGGGTCGGTCATAGAAAATATATTTATCAACAGTAAGGACACTTGGAGCCGTTCGAACTATGAATTAGGTTTTGAATCAGGTCCTTAGCCGGCTACCAGGATTGAGCAGAGCTGAGCTAACAGTCTGAGTTGTAGACGCTTGAGAGGGCCAATCTGATCTGGTCATTTATCGTACCTCCTTCGGAAGTCAAGCATGTACGGTCCTCTAAGCCTTTTGCGCAAAACCACTTGTCTAGCGAATGGGTAGCATAAACTATATTACTAATCACCTGCTTCTAGGTTTCTGTGTTTGTTCAGTCGAACGAATTAGTAAATGATGGCGTATCGCGTGTGCCTTTCAATACAGATAAAAAGAAAAGAAGAAGACTTGCGTCAGTAGATTTGAAAAAAGGAAATACGTCGCATATAGCAAAGTGAGAGCGCATAGAAGCGCAAACGTATGCCGAACATAAGTTACTGGTGACAAACGGGTGCCTTGGAAAGCCATGCCTCGTTTGTATACAATGTATGAAAATTAGGGCACGCTTGTGAAACGTATCCTTACCATTGAATGCAAGCAATGACACATAGGTGGATGAAAGAGGCATACTAGCTTAGCATCGGCTTGTTGGGTTGCAATAAGGCACACAGCTATTTGTATGAAACGCTTGTTAGCAGTCACTTGAAAATGATCTATTTATGAGAACATCCTATCATAACAGTTACCCAGTTTTTTTTCGATGACAAGTTACTCGATCTTCTCTTACGCCTAGCATTCTATGAATGAAATAATTCACATTAAAACATATCGATTAGTTTAAAAAGCGTACTGCTTTCATATGTGCACACCAATTCCATGCAGGCTTCGGCATTTTGCCGTAATGGCGCCGTAACCTGCGTCCTGCTATAAAAAAAAAACAAAGCATACATGTCAATGTATTCACCGCTGTATGAAGCCTTAATTTAAGGTAGCCGATTAACAAGTTCGCTGTGAATGAAACGTCTAACCGTTACCCTATTCTATACTATGAAGCTCACAACCGCTTGTTTCGGTATGTGTGCGGAACTTGTCGAAAGCATCCACTTTTTTTAATTGCGTGTCCTCGTGAAAGACTAAGCTTAATGAGAGGATACGATAGTTTGTTCGGCTGAAACGTTATTAACGTATACTAAAATCAAATAGTCTTTAAACCATTTCCCAGGCTGACAGATATAATTGATCAATGCACGAGTCCAGAACTTCAGCATCGATCACCATTTGGCCCCGATATAGATTCTGAGATGACGTCTGTTTTATAATAATTAGGCCTGAGTAAATACAACGCGTCTGCTAAAAAAACATCCTTGGAACGACTCTCTGTGACCGACTATCGACGTTGATCAAATAAACAACTCTCGCGATTCCCCAGTACTAAAAAAAATATTTACAATATTTTTCTGCAACAAGAATAATTTCGAATATAAGTTAGGAATACATCAAGTTGCACTTCTTAGTTTAGTTATTTAGGCGGTCGTTACGGTTATAACAATGCCAGGCTTCCGATATAATCAGATTCGGCTGAATTGTCCCGGTGTTGTCGACTCAAAGACCAATTTCGAAGCAACCTAAATTAACATTACTACGCTATAGATAGTCCCACAGAGAAAACATGTGTTCTCTGTTTTCTCTAAATTTAAATACAGCTCAAGGCATGTTGAAGTAAGTAAAAAGTTCAGCCATAGTCACGGCCTACGAACGACCCCAAATAAACTCGTTTGTAGCGCAATAGCAAAATCTTTCGAATAGAGAGCTCAGTATCCATATTAACAAGGAGAAAGCTCACAAACTTTAGCGCGTTTTTGTAGTCGCCTAGTAAAATTCACTATATATCAAAGAGGTCATTTTACTATTAATTTTCATTCAGAGGAAACACGAACGTTGAACGTGATTCAATATATTGTTAAGTATAACGAAAAACCGACTTTTCGTGAAAATTAAAAAAGCTAGCACCCGGTAGAAAACATGGCGGAAGACGGTACTATTTGAATCCCATAAGCCATGGCTTTCCTCCAACAGACTTGCCTTACGCCTTAATACGAAGTCTAGAGATGCTGACACCTGTCGAATGCGATATATTTACTGATATCGCACCTTCGTCGACAAAAAAAAATTTAAAAGCGAGGTCTTAAATCGTGTAACGACAATGCGACAAAATGCGTTTTTTATGCCATTTTGGCGGTGCTCGTAATCCTAGAAGAATAATAATCGGAAGGTTGCCGTTATGGTTCGCGCAGTAAAACGAAGCTTTTTCTTCGATACTACATGCAGAAATTACACTAATTTATATATTTGCTTTTCGTGGCGTTAAAGTATATCTGTGTATAGCTTGTTACTGTGCTTCAGAGGCTGATCCGGGTATTTTTCTTATTTAATAGTTTGAGTGGCACGTAACTGATAAGTAAATTTCCACTGAAAATCAGATCGACATTAACAACTAGCCTCGCTACCTTCAACCTCAGAACTGGGATTATTCGATCCGACGAAGCCCGCTCTAATCATATACTTGAATTTTCTCCTATATTACTTGAAATTTCTCTAGGTTTTATCTAGGAAATTTCTCTAAGTTCCGGACAGTTTACTAAAATCGAATACATTGGACACAGCACAGCGGTTGCGCGCTGTCCCATATATCCGATAAAGGTCGTTTAGCGCGCCGCTAACTATGAAATATAGATCGTATAAGGTCAGTAAACGTGGGCAATGAATATACAGGCCACTGTGTTTAAAATATAGCCGAAATAAATAAACCACAACTGGTATGGGATACTAAACAGATAGAAACTTGAACCTAAGGATTAAGCAGTTTCTATACTTTTTTATCATCATAGAATGTATTTTTTTTTCCCCTATACACAGTAACATACATTGACAGCAAGTTTTCGGACTAAATGGAACACAGTGTGCTGTGAAAGTATACCGCGGATGAATAGACGTTCGTTTAGTATACTTTAGCAGACGTTTCAAAAGCATTTCCTGTTAATTAGGGCCCATTCATGAGCGCATAAGGCGTTCGTCTACTCAGGCTCATCAAATGGTTCATCAATTTTTTTGGTCAAATCAGCTATCCATTGTGTACCTGCTACGCGTTGTTGAGCTGCTGTAGAGGGTATACTATCGAAACTAACTTCCTTCTGGGGACCGTTTTTGAAATTGGGTTTTTCCTTAAAGAGTTGGCCATTCAACGAACACTAAATACATAGGCGGGTTAAGGCCTTCCATTGAAAATAAATTTGGGGTTAAATGCTTGCGAACGAACGCACTGTGTAGGATTTTTTTCAAAAGATACAAATAAATGGTAGTGTTTTTTTTTGTATGACACAGGTAAAGTTAGGATCTTCTCCCGGCTTGACTAATCAGACAAATTGTCCTAGGAGCAAATGCTATTTTGTAACGAAGCTAACGGCTGCACATGTACTGCTGTTATCTATGCGTATACCGATTGAATATGGCACAGACGTTGTTATTTGTATCAAATATTAAGGCAACACGACTTAAATCCCATTTAGAGCCTTTTGCCCTAGCTCTTATATATTAGACACAGGACAAAACGTTTTACCGAATTACTTGAGCCGTTTTTCACATGTATTTATCATATCTTTATACTAACGCCTGTATATTCTATAAACACTTGTCAGTAGCGTGTTAGCTAGCAAATAGTATTATGATACACGAACTACATATATATCTGAGCTAAGTGCGGCCTAATCCCTGACCGGTGTTACACTCTCGAGTCGAGCATGCGCTACGTCAACGGCCAAGCACTTATCAACGTTGGCAAGAACCGTAAGGATATCTCCGACTTCATAGGTCTCTGTCTTAAATGATGCTTAAATTTTTCTCCACAACAGAGATGTCCATACCTACCGTCAGCGACGAAAGCTAGCCTATACGGCTTTTGCATTCCTCTACAGTTACAGGTACGATTTAAGTTAAAACTATTTAGAAAAAGAAAATACGTAAAACATAAACCTAAACCATAAAAAATCAATGCCACTTCTTGGTGAAGCCAATGTTTATTTGGTTTACTAGTATTTTAACTATAATACGCGCATTATCATCTCATAAAGTTAACGAAATTTGTATGTATATGCTATTTACTAAATGGACATTACTTCTCATACGATTATTAAAATTGTTTCGTCGCTGCAGTTCCGTCTACTGTGTGACTAGTGACGTTGAACGGCTGAAGAAAATCAAAGCTCATTTAATAACTCGTTGTTGCTGTCAGTACAGAAAACACGAAACTAACAACGGCGTGTCGATCCGCAGTAGTTTTAAGCGTTTCGATGCCTAGATTTCAAACGTTTTAATAGATCCGGTCGCGCAAACACACTGTTTACTGCTTCTTCGATTTTTCTAGCTATGCTAGCGTATACATCCAAGCTGTCTTCGTGTTTTGCTCTATCGTTTTTACTCTTAGACACTGTGTCCCTTACCTAGTTACCTAGCCCGATTCAGTTTCTGATTTTAATTCTATTGGCATTGAACGATACGAGCTTAAAAAGCATCAACTAATTAAGGACTCAGCTGATATCTGCACAACAGGACGACAGCGTTCGGATCGCTTCCGTTACGAAAGGCTTAGTGATTAATTTTTCTGTAGTGACAGCCAAATAAGAAGAATTTCTTAGATGAACAGCGACTGTCAAGCAAGCAGGACTCCGCGAGAGCATATGATTGATCTCGCTTTTTACTCATACAGCTTATTTTGTGGGATCTGTCCCCCATCTTCGATATATCGTTGTTGAAGATCCACACGAACCGGGACACTCCTTCTTCCGCTTATTTGTCTCTTAATGACGCTCTTTATGCTATCCTCACAACAGATATATTACACTTTTTTTCATCGTGAACCGTAAAAACTGGTAGACGTTGTTAGGTGTTGGTAGCATTCTATAAAAAAAAAAAACAACCTACGCGTCCCTCCTTGTACAAGCACGCTTACCATATTTGTTAGCACGCTTTCCCTTCTCGTAGAAATCAGCAGTTACCACATACCGCCCTATGCCAATTCTACTTCTTCTCAAAGATTACTAGATCAACTTCCAGAGGGCGCTACGTAACGGAGAAATGAAGGAATTCTGGCTAATAGAAATACAGCAGCTTGTATGCGACTAGGTTAATGAAAGGGAACGTTCCTAGCCTTTGCAGTCTTCAGAGAAGAAAAAAAAGACAGCAAACCGGGTGATTATAGAATGGGTTTTCGGCGTTTGTCCGCCTTTCGTAGAGCAATTTTTTCTACCTTCTAGTCTTATATATTTTATATGCTAAATTTCAGCTGGACAACGCAACTCTCCCCCTTTATTTCCATCTCTATATATCTATCCTAAACTTATATTACAAAAAAAAAAAACAAATTGCTATGTGCTAAGCGCTATAAGCTACATACGAACACGAATTTATTCGCGCTTGTCATCCTGCTTTTCGTGTTATATTATTTTCTTTTTAAAAAGGTGCAACTATTATGCACGACCAGCGGTGGAAAAGTATAGCGTCTTACTTGTGTGGACTGAGTGTGGGTTATGGGATTCCAAAAATTGCATTCATTCCTACTCAGACCACTATCCATTAATTGTCAGTCTTATCAATCAGTCTGAATTACCCCGGATTTTCATGAAACCCCACTATACGCCGACAGGAACGAGTGGCCAGTGCACTCGGATTATTTGACCGGAGTCACGCTAGTCGTGTTTCTCACTTCCTCAGACGAGCTAACCTTCCTGTGCGGCCTTTAAGCCTAACAGAAAAATTCTACCTGTCATCGTGGAAGGTCTGCCGCTTTTTAGCTCCACGCCATTTGTTGACTGCCACGCCAGACGTTGGATTCATTAATGATTAATAACTATAATGCTAATATGGAAATTGAAAAATCCATTAGTCCCGAGGATCAATTGACTGCTGATTTAAAAGAGACATCTCAATCTGACCAGCTGATTGTATATAGCTTTATCTGTTTTCTGAGTAAGTGGCTCCTACACGTCAAATAGGCGCCTTCTATCTTGCGCAAATGATGTTATTATTATTATTATTATTATTTTTGAGTGGTTTTGAAGCATAACAGATGCTTCAAGTAACTAGCGTGACTATTCCTTTACTTAGCTTTCTGTTGTTATCGATTAAACTCCGCAAGGAGTGCATCTTGACTCTATTTACACTTTCCTACTTAGGCCACCCTCGCCATTGTCCTTTCCCATTGATTTACACCTATCAGCACACAGATGGCGCTACGTAGACAGGGAATCTCTGATATCGCAGTCAATTTATCTCACTTTTTCTATTTCCTCACTAATATATGGATAGCATTTATTTATTATAGAGAGCTTATCCATTTTTAAGGGGAGCATGCGGTAAGCGAGTCGTACATGTTCATCAGCTAAGTTAGGAAACCGTATTAAGAACGTAAATGTAACTAACTTAATTTTAGAGAGTGATTGTCGCGTTTCTTCTAAGTAAAACGCCACCAGCACATTAGTACTTCAGAGAGATCTGTTTCAGCTAATAATATTAACCTCAGTAGGGATTAATATTTAAAATTAGGTTCGGATCTTGCTTTCCCATTACCGATAATCCACAAAGCAATCTCAATATAAGTCTTATGCATACTTGAAAGTAACCCACTGGGTTGAAGTTGGTGAAATAACCTTTTACTGAAAGTAATACTGAAGTTCTTTTCAGAAGTCGTGGTCGCGACAGAGAAACTATCATCATCATATTTATTCGTCTCCTTCTAGCATTTACTTTTGTCACTATTCTAAGGGGCATAATCGAGTATACCGACGCGTGAATGCTATACTTACATTGCTCCGTTCCCAATATATACTAGGAAGTAGAATTTGACAGTTTAACCTGATCCAATCTATGTAAATGAAAAGATTTATTATAATTTTATTTTTTTTTATTTTTGTACAATTGAAATTACTAGGTACCAATTACAGCGCGATAAAGTTATCCCAGTGTCTACCTTGTCTTGGTTTCTTCAGTCCTACCCTGGTTGAGTTACAGGTCTTCGGAACTATCTGTTGCCTATGCTTTGTTGATTTGTCTGGTGCGTGTTTATTTCCGTTCGATGGTTGGGTTACATGCTGTCTATTGATATATAATACATCGGGATTTCATTTCTTTCCATATATATATAAAAGAAAATCAATTTGCGTGAAATCTTTATAATTCTGAAATTTCGGCCACAGATTCTGTCCACGTATTTTTGCTTCAATGCTAGTTGTCGTATTGGTCTCGCGTACTAAAATGTACAAAGTTCAACTATGCATCAGCACTATCCTTTGGAATCTGCAGAGGTTATTTGAAATCACTGGCTGGCTATAAACAACCTAACCTAAACGACCTTCTATCCTTAGCGACACGCTTGTCCGCGTCTTCATGAGGTGGAGAGGACTTAATAATAGTGAACGTTATACATAAACAATACAAAATTCTCTATATGTGAATGAGAACGAATTACACTAAAAGCCATTTATTACATTGATTCGGGTCGGACGTCATCCCTATCTACAGCACAACCCTCCAGAACCAGGAAGTTCATGATATGGTACTGATTCAAGCCGGTACCACTAGACGAACAATTGAACAAGATATGTATATTTTCTGCCTAGGCAAATACGTACTGCTAATTTATGCCTAGAAGACTTATGCCTAGGTCCTAGAAGACGAGGACTGAATTAGAACAAGAAAAGACAAGTCTTTATATAGCAGTCGATTTGCAATAACAGTAGATTTCATATGCGATGGCCCGCGCATATGTTTGCGCAACCGTTTCTGGTAAAAAAAAAAAAAAAGATAAGAGACAGATTAAAAAACAGGCTAGGAAACATGACGAACTTCCTTTGCGCTCGGCGCGCCTAGGACAAGGCCCGAACTGCCCCGGATCCTTTTGCAGTGTCTCGTACAGCTGAGTATATCAGCGTACTGGCGAGGGCCACTTCAACCGCCTGTTGGTTTGCTAGGGAGCGCAAGCTTGAATGGACACATACAAAAAAGCCAACTAAGTGGAAACAGCGAGGAAGAGGCTTACAAGAGTTGACGCGCAAAGAGCTTGGCTGTCCTCCAATGGATATATCCTGCTCTCCTTGAAGAACGCTGGACCAACAGTGGCACAATGCGTCATGTATAGCCGATGGTTCATGCCGGATCGAAGCCAACAAGGCAACTGGCCTTTTGCAACACCGATGTCCGATGTTGTCCTTACCGCCTCCTCGAGTCCAACACTTCGAGGGTTGAGAGTAGTGGTCGCATGCGGGAGATGTCCGAAAAGCTAGGAGTGGGTACGTTTCGGAAGTCCTGTGAAACCACTGCTTTTATATTCACAGTCATTCGTGTTTCCTCCAATCGATTATACGGTTCATACTCAGCTGTCATCTCAGACAGTGGCGTTTCTTTTACCGTAGCCATAAGATAGGGAAAGGGGAAAAGAAGTTACACGGTGAAGAAGGAAAGAACTTGACCAGAAATTGAACTAAGATGGATGTTAACAAAAAGACGAAGAAAGAGACAAAAGCAAGGCGGCAAAATCAAATCGTGCGTTATCTAACTACGATTAGCAATGCAAGCTATCTTATTCTCTGCGATATCACTGCAGTTGTAGTCCTTCAGTGGAACCTGCATTGTTGAATAGGGTGTGGCTAGATACGAAATAAAGGCCACGCCGAATGTTTCAAGAGGATGGCCTGGTCTAGCGAGTTCAGGATATCATTCTTACAATTTGAATTGAAAAAAAGCATTTCTTTGAAAGCAATGAGTTCGAATAGTAGAAGTGTATACTTTGATACCATCATTTATAGAAGCTAAAATAAACGACATACGAAAGACGTATGCGTTTCGTAATCGAATAGTTGCCATAAAGATGAAAAGCTTCGAGTACTCGAACTCTCTATGAGCGACAATTTATGTTTTCTTAGGATAAGTCGTCAACGATGGTTTGTATATGGGTGTATGTACGTTCGCAGAAAGTTTGCGATCTGACATGACCCCTCGTGACTTTGCTAATTTATAAATACTCGTAATTTATCCATTGGTTTTTTCGACATTATGCTTGATTTGTACTGACCAGCGTTATGTGCCAAGCAATTACTGTTATATGTGTCGGAGTACATTGCAATTGCACATTTGCTACCAATCGGGTAAACTTTGGTGCCGATAGTGGGCTCGCCTCTGACTTAGAGAGATCCACTTGATTTAAACGTACGCTTCACCATGATAAGCGTGCGCGGGCTGAACCTCACACCCATAGCTAGGACCTTGATCGAGCATATAAATTGTTGTATAGTTTCGTAGGGTGCATAAGATACATTTCGCATTGTTTATATTATATGGTATAGTTGTTTAGACAGAAATACGTATGTTCGAAATTAAGCGTTTCTTAAACGTCGACTATATAATTCGCTATGATGTAGCTGAAGAATAGTTACATCCTGTTGAATACATAGCGAGTCCCAGCGACTAGCGACATCGTTCTGACAAAATATCTGGATGTATACCGAGATTTTATCTAGCGTAGTGGAAATGTTTCCGTAACTAATTTAGTTGGGGACAGAAGCACCTACAATAAAGCTCTAACATTTGTCGGAAAATAAGATATTGTTTACAGGGCCCTTTTATGTTTTTTTTTTTAATCTTACAGCGGCCCCATTCAACGTGTAGGATAGGTTAGCCCAGTTCTAAAATGAACTATACTTGTCCATATTCTATGTACATTTTGCTGATATTAATGCATCCTCGTGCATCGTTCGCGCACTTCTGTCGTCAACAAAACCTCGTTTTCGCATCGGCTTACCTAAGAGTCAGTTGGGCCAACGTAAAACAGGATTATAATATTCGAATACGTAGCGTTATGATAGTTGTTAAAAAATGATCGAGAATGTAATGATCCTGAATCTGTATGGCAGGTTACTAGGCGCTGTTTCATAGACGGTTGCCCGGCAAACGCCATAAAAATTGCATGTTTCGATAGTGGTTATGTTCGCAATACTTGCGTCAGGACGCTCCGGCGATAAGAATCGATACTTGCGCTGTATTGCTCCAAATTGTCTGACGGATCAGCTAGATTTGCCGGGTATCGATAAAGGATCAGCGGTTAATGCGGGGGCTCTATTCTTGGGAGTTTTGGGATTTTCGAGAGTGCATGGACACGTATTACTTAACTTTCATAGATCACCAGAGGCGGACCAGCGAGGGCACAGAGACAGCTAGCTAATTAATAAAAGTAGAACAGAACATTGTTGTCTTCTATAATAAAGGTAAATATAAGGATAATAAAAATATCTTGTTATGAGGAGAGCAAAGGCTAGTGGAAATTGAAATCAGTGATGCGATATATTGAGGCTGAGTTTCATCCAAATTTCGACGCTGTAACGGAATACCTCGTAGACAGTGTCTTGAGCTAGTAATAGGAGGCAATCAAGCAGGTTTATATAATGCTACGATTATATAGTTGATCCTTCAAAAATGTTCCATGATTCATTACAATTCCTAGTGTCACTTATCACACAATGCGGGTATGTGGATCTTCCGCGTAATTTCATTCCCTAGCTCCAAAACTCTGCGGCGTAGCTAAAGAACCAAAGGTCGCGAATGTGCGCACATCAACGCATGAAAGCAGCGGATTCAGCAGATTCAACATGTCCGGCCAACGTCGTTGTCGGTTTGAGACAAACGCCGCCTACTATAGCTTCTTGCCTTCACCACGTCACTGCCATCCACTAGCATCAACATTGCCGGACCCAGCCCCCAGTGGCTGTTTAAAAGTTTTGAAAAATCTCCCGTAACCCCCTTCGACGCCCCACTTTTAATTCTGTGCATGACATGACTTCGGGCACTATAGTGCACTTTATTATTCGACTCAGCTTCCAATCTTTCCTTACTCTTCGCTCCTTTATATCCGTCTCCTTTTTCACTTCCTCGATTTTCTTATACGCGTGCACTTCTGGCCGCCGCCAGTAGAGTGTTCTGTGCTGACGTTGCTATATAGCATAGGCTTACGGCGAAACTCTGGAAGCTGCTGGCGAGTTATGTCTGAGGCCGAAGCACGGTTTTGAACAAAGAGTTCGCTGTCGTCAATACCGGCCCCCTCGCTTCTGTCACGGGCTTTCCATATAAGAACAAGATTGACCGTCGACACAAAGCCAAGCAAAGGCCCTTTGGCACTCCGCAGTTCCGCTATCTTTTAAGGGAGACAGGCACATGCAGGGAGGGAGTGGCTGCTCTTCACAAGCGACGCAGACTTCATTGTGAGTATTGTGTCGTTTGGAAGAAGTGGTGTATCAAAAACAGAAGCACCCGGCGCGTAAGGCCTTCGGGCAGTGTTCTTTTAAGATACTCATGGAAAGGCCTAACCGTGGTTGCGTGCGTGTGGGGTTACACCATGGCCGTTGCTGCTACCTTCGCCGTCACTTCCACCGCCTGCAACAACAACAGCAGCGGCAGCAAGGGCTGGCCAACATAGGGCAACACGCAAAATACAACGGGCTATAGAGAGGTGATAGAAGTACAGGCTAGCTGCGATGACGCCGAAGGCTAATACGCGGAAGGCGTGATATGGGTACATATTCAGAACAGAACACGCTCATTGAGTGGTAGGCTCTGCGCGATTCGCTGCCCTATTCACATCAATTGCATCACCTAACAGCATCACCTCTATACTACATATTAGTGCTACCTATACGCTTTGCGCTACGGAACAATAGGCTGACCGTTTCCACCTTGTGATACTGCTAACCGCCTAGATATCGGAGCAGTAGCTGTTTCCCTTTTAGGCCGTTTAATCAGATAGGATAGCCAAGCATAATACCTTCTTGACAGCCTGGTAGACGTCGCCATAGATATACCGTGTGGTTACCCCGCCCTGGGTTAATTAGTGGGGCTAAAGAAACGCGGGACAAAATGGATAGTGAATGGAAGAGAGATAAAACCACTGTTCCGTGGGTAAACGCAAAATGCAGTGTGAAGTCCGAGGACTTTAAAGCCGAAAAATTGTTATAAGTGGATTTTCTGCATTGGCCATATAGAAACAGAAAACGAGTCACAGATAGCAGTGAACGGTGAACAGACTGTGAAGAACGGTTTATTAGTAAAGCTTGTTCTGTAATTAGTGAATAATTTAGAATAAGCTAGAATGGAAAAGGTCCATCGATGTTACTTGTTCAAGGTACTACTACTTGTTGTTTAATAGGTTATAGTACACAGCAGTATAACCTTTTATGTATATTGAGCTACGCAGCTGGTCTCGAGCTCGTCGAGTTAAAGCCATTTTTAACGTGACTTCTTAAGCATGATTCAGTTTCTTATGCGTAAATCAAGTTACCTAATCACACGCCTGTTTCCACCGTTGACCAAATTTTATGTTATATCCTGCCAATTTTCTTTTCTGTTTGGTTTCCCCCTTGCAAGCGGAGCGTTCAACGTCAAAAGCATTTGTTCGCACCATCTTTGCTACTCCATCACTATCCCTGTTGTTTCAATTGAACTTGTCGCGTGTTTCGTCATGTAAGTTCGTTGCGTGGGTGACTTCTTTCAATGTTGCCTCCCCACTTAGCTGCGCCCTTCCCGTTCTTCGTGTCGACAACGAATAAATCTCTGAAGGCAAACGTAGCGATACAAGATACACACACACCGGGCTCTCCTGCACTTCTCCTGCCCGTCCCGTTTCAACCGGCCGTCTAGATTTTACTGCAATGTTGTTATGGAATACCTAGAAGGATATAATGTATGCACCCAATGGGGGCTACGCACGGACTGCATGACTGGCTGGCTGTAACAATGTGTTGTAGCTCTTCTAGTACAGCGTTGCGTCTCACTCCATCTCCATCGAGAAGTTGGTCCACCAAATGCCTATAAAAAAACGGGTCGAGATTAGCGGACACAGATAGAGAAAAAAATAATCTCCTCGACCCTTGAGACGGACGAAACTAGTCTCTTACGATAAATGACACCTGGAGCATGAAGCAGGGATATGCAAAGAGCAACTACTTCATCGGGGAAACGACTGCTGATGGATGGTCCTAGCAGCAGTGTAAAGGCTAGGCTAAACAAACACAGCCTACATTTATCACTTAATGCCAATGAAATTAAGTACTCCTAGAATTACCTTCGGCACCGGCGATAAGCGTTCCCTCAAACGTTTGACTCAGAACGAAGTGTGTCTACGTTCAGATTCGCCAGATCAAACCATCACTGGCCGAAATATAATGTCTAATATAGCATTTACGAAACAACGTCCCATACTCTACCAGCGACCGTTTCTGCTGCAGGTGTTACGTCCAATGGGGTTGCCAAATGTGTACTCGAATGGAAGAGAAAATATGACCAAAACGGCCAGCAATGGGTAGGAAATTCAAAGTAGCTGGATGTCCACGAAACCACTGGCGTTACTGTTCCCGCTGCTACCCGCCTTCCGGCCTGCGATGGGCTTCTACGAAGACTAGAACATTCCCCACAGGAGTTACTTTTAGGCTAATCTCAGTTGTCAAAAAAACGGTCAGGTTTTGTTAGTTAACTATGTGAGGTTCATTGGTAGTTTCACAGCGGCAAAGGCCAGATGCTAGCAATAGAAATGGACACATTAAAGGATAATGTATTTGGTCTGATAATGAGTCAAATTAAAACGATCATGTTTGTCTTCTCATTCCCGTATTGAGTATTTCCATTTGTAGTTTCGAAGACTTGCAAGTTGAGTGAATTATCATTTGGAATATTTTTGAGGGTCTCTGAACGGTTTAAATCAATTTGGAAACCTTCATCAATTAAAGGTGACATCCTATACATGCTGGAGGAGATTTCCTACGATAAGCACTATATACATATTTGATTTCTTACTGCGGCCCATTCAACGTTTCGATGAATAAAAGGTTACTCTCCTATGAGCACTCCATGTGACGGAATACGTGCTCATACAGATTTCAGGTGGAAAGTTTAACCACGAACCTAAACTTTGAGCTGAAAAATTCATTCGAAACGGAGCGAATTACCTCGACCAGACCTGGCCTCTGCCCTTGTGACGTTGCCAATGGACTTCACATAGATCTGACCGCTTTTCCGCAATTGTCATTAACCCTAAAGTAGCTCCAGTCGGGAATGCTCGAGGTGTCGTAGCAACTCGTCGCAGGCCGGAGTCGCAGCAGAAAGAGTAACGTCTGCCTTTAGGCTGCAAAGACTGCACAGCATAAGCAGCAGCAACTGCAGTGGCGCTATCTAGCCTCGCGTTCAGGCCTCATGGGGCAAACTTGCCTAATGAGGTCACCTGAGACCTGCAGCAAACGTTGCAGACCACCGTACTTTGACTGCCCGCTCGACTGAGGCTGGCACGAGTTTCCGCATTATCTATCCGCTTCTATTCGCGTAAGCGTCCGTCTGGCCTAACGCTGACGGCGTACGCAGCGACGCCAGAGGTGCTTTCGTGGGCGATGGGAGATGGATATGCGAAGCGCTGCTGTGAGGGTATTCGTGCGAATTTGCTCGCGGAAGCTGCAAACCCGCTGTGTACGACGGGTGATCGTAATTGCTAAACTGAGCGAACTGGTGAAGTTGTGGTTTAAGATGGTTGTGACCTATTTTCTGTATTTTGTCGGAAGAAGTGGAAATTTAGCGTCAGGTGCCACACTAACCAGGGCGGGTATTTTCCGACTTTGCTATATTTTATTCAGGTAATTCGCGCAGTCATTTAGCAAAAAAAAATTATTGCAAGAAGTTGATCGTGCTCCATGTCAGTTGAATTATCAGTTGAATACACATATGAAGCTGAGACAGAATTTTATGCTGGTTATGCGTTAACGGGTAATGTAGATCCGGCAAAAAATCTCAGAACTGAATCGTATCTCCGTTTCTAATCTTTATTTTGTGTAAATGAGAGCTAATAGCGTTCTTTACAGATGGACACCATGTACTTCAACTGCCTGTGCTTAGTCGTGAGTCGATGTTCCAGTATTCGGACCCTTTACCTGCTTAGCGTGAGCGGAAGTGATCAACACGAACAATATCCCTTGAGCCGTACCAAAAATCCAGTGAAGCAAATGAAACACGAAAAAACTGATTTACTACGATTAAGAGGGTGCTGCACAGAGCAAAAACAAAGTCTACCTCGGAGCACAGGGAGCTAGGGACTGCCAATGGCAGGGGGCATGGTCGTATAGCCATATCGTTAGGGTCAATCGCGAAATGCTTGCCTTGGTAGCGTCATATTTGTGGCATAACGTAGCTAAATCAGCATGGGCGACGAAACGTCTAAAAGAAAATAAGATTGCTTTTTTCATCCATAGCCTATTTCTATTCGAGGACGATTTCTTGTGCAACTGTGCAATGTATATGTATTGAGTTAACGGAATATTTAGTTTGCGTGTGTAGGATCTTTGCATACAAATTACTATTAAGAAACAGAATTTCTTTCTAAAAAACTAAATAAAAAGCTCACAAAGCCGGCGTGTCTGTTTGATCCTCCCTAGGCGCCGGCGCCCTATAATATCACCGCGTATTAACCTTGCCGTTTGGGCGCTTCCTGTTGGCCTAGAGTCCGACGTAGTGTTCCAGTGTAAATTAGCATTAAATCTCTCGCATACAGCGAAAGAGAAAAACACAGCTTTCCGTTACTAAGGACGCGGCTTTACCCATCAATTCGGCTTGTCTTGCTGAATAACTTCATAGAGCATCTCTAATACAACATAGAAATTTCAGTTCAGGTGGCGACATCGGTGGCCTCAAAGATGTTGAAAACTTCTGACGGCATCGCGCATGCTAGGTCGCTACAAATCCTTTAAGTTTCGGCAGCTGCTCACACTCATGCTGGCGTTTACAGGCAAGCTTGTTCAATCTTCAAGCTCGACGCTGTTACTTTTGGGAAATGGCTTAAGCAACGACCGCGACAAGAGAATTGTGGAAAGGAGAAAAGAAAAAAAATTGAAAAAAGAAAAGCCGCAGAGCATGACAAATTTTCTTATTGAGGTCTCTTGGCAAGGTCATTTGCTGCAGCGGCAGGTTACGCGGCCGCATTTTTGGCGGTCGCGGCGCAGCTGGGATATTTGCAGTCGTCACTATGCAGCAGCTCCAAAATATTATAGATTAAAAAGATAAAAGGAAGCAAACTGGCTTATGAATTTTAAATACGCATGGTAATACTTAGCGCAAATTTTAAAAACGCTTTACCGCGCAGTTCCTTCGGGCATATCCATGGACTGAAATAGCGTAATCGTCGTTATTGATCAAGGTCTCTAAGCGGCTAGTTTCGATGTGTCCTATTGAAGAGCGTATTATGTATGGCCTAAGCTGGTATGGGTTGTATCAACCATTTTACCATCGTCTTAGATTTATGTCTGCTGTTATGTTTATATTAAAAACATACAAACATACCTTTGAAAAATGTCTATGTTTGACTTAGCTTCGTGTTTGTTATGCAAAAATTCGATGATTCGTATTTAATTATCCAGCAAGTTACCTAGTATTTAGCAGATTTGCTTACTTACCTCTAAGTTACTGATCGGTTTCAACAAAAACAAGTTTTGGCTCAACCGGTGCAGTTGGAGCATTTTTCAGGATAATTAGTCAACTTTTTACTGCGTTCATTTCTATGGTAGTGTATTTCTCAAATTGTAAGATCCAGGCGAATAATAGGTGAATCATCGACGGTGGGCAATTTAGCTTGTGGTCCTCTCCATTCGCAATAGCAACCCTTCAGTAAAATGTATCTGATTTACGATACCTATTAGAAACCTATTATCACGGTTACAATCTCGACGCAATTCAAGCCCGATCGCGTATCGTATTATCATTTTTATCAGAAACAAATAGAACCTAAAGCCTTCACCTGACTATCGGCTGTCGTGCGCTATACACGGTACTGTTGCCAAAATTTTTATAGCTTCTCCTATAGACATTGTTCCCGTCATTCTCAGAGCGAATTTAACGAAGCTTGATGTTGAAATGTTTGCACGTTCGTAACGGCCTACGTTCAACGTACTCTTCCTAAATCATCGTGTTCTATGCGGCCCACATTTAGAGAGGCAAGTCCCGAACCCTGGGCAACGTTCTCGTACAACCTACAACTTCGTAGCTTGCGCGACTATGTGTTGACTCGTGCTTGTTGTCAAGCTACTGGCAGTAACACAGAGGCTCACACACTCGCTTTTGCGGATGGTCTCAAATCGGCCATCGCGAGCGTCATTGCGATGGCTATGGCGGAAGCTGTAACGGAGCTGAAGAAAGCTACGCAGAGAGGTTCGTCGGACAAACGTGAATATGCGTTAGAGTCTGCGATGGGGTCAAAATGGGCGTAACTGACGGAAGCGAGACCGTACGAAACTCAAATGGGATGGAAGACTAACGGCCGAAGGCGTCGTAGATTCATTTTTCCTTCTCTACAGTTTTTAGCGGTAACCATTCCAAAATACAATAACGAAAAGATCACTAGCTCTTAATCTAAAGCGAATAGTAGTAGGTCGTTGCTGGGAGACATCTAGCGGAAACTGGATAAGAGCAACCCGGAAAAAAACAATAACAGTCGAAATGAGAGCTTTGAAAACAAATAGTCTATCTATGGAATGGTAACCAAGATTAAGGTGAGATTGATGGGATAGTAAAATGAAAATAGACCCCGTGTTACTAAGACAATACTGTATATCATTGGCAAGCCAGTTGGTGTTGGCTGCTTGAGAAGTTTCAGCGGTATAGGCAACACGTGCTTTGATCTATTGAGACTTATAAAATAGATACAAATAGCGAATAGTGAAAGATTTCCAAGCTTGATGAGACTTGACTACAACAAACGGTAAAGATATTTTTATTTTATTATTACTATATATACTATTATAATATTACCGTTATTACTATTTACGATTATTATTATTATTATAATAATACGCTTAGTAATATTAGTATAATTATATAACCTCCTCACGAAATAGCCAATTCTAAAACATAATGTACTTATAATAGAGATTTTTTTCAAAAGTAATTTTACTTTTTTAGGCTTTAAGGCTAATATGGATTCCAGAACTGTGTCACACGCTGTGCACGGTGTACGCAAAAAGCATACTATTAATTCTTCTTATCAAACCTATTTTACATCGACTTATATATATTGCGTAGCCTGTCAAAATCCAGACCGGAAATTCATAGTAGAGCTCGTCGCTTGGAAAAGTTGCTTAGGGAAATCTCCAGGAGGATCTACATTGGTCTGGTGTGGGTCGCTGTCATCTTCGACTGCGCGCGTGTTCGGTGCTCTGGAGGCTGGAAAACTTTTAAACGATCCCCCACGCGAAGTCAGCCTCTAGTTTTGCCTTGGTTCGCAGAAAGCTACAAAAGCTTGTCAGGGGTGAACGACTTCATTGTTTGGAAAAGAAGTCTAGCTGCGTTCAGCCTACTGTTGAACAACAAAGTAGGTCAGGCGTCCGGGTAGGTTTCCCCCTGGTTGGATACATCGTTGGACTTGAACTAAACATTGAAGTTGCTAATCTTACGCAAATGACCGGTTCTTACCGAATTAGCAACAGAATAACGACTTCTAAATTAAACCGAAGATTGTACCGCCTGTTGTAGGCAGTCTTCCAGAGCAACCGACTGGCAAACCGGGATCAACCCAACACGACCGTGTGGAAGTAGAAAAGTTTAGAAAACTGTGTATAATTGCTTTGAATGGGTTCTTTTCGGTAAAAATGATAACAGACCCAGGGTAACTGTCTGTTAGGAAGAAGATCCGGCCTTATCAAATTGAGAAAGTACGCCAGGAACTTAGAACCTTTTGGGAGACAAACTGCAGTTTGTTTATCATCACCAAATGAAGCTTCATATAGTAGTTCAAGCCGTATTGCTTCAGTAGAAGTGGATATCACTAATGGCTTTTTTCAATTCAAACTTCTTGTAAAACGTCAGAAAACTAACGGCTAGAGATCTGAAATTTACTTCAATTAAATGCAAATTTGGAACACTTAGCTTATCGGCATCGTCTATGGTCGAAGCTTGTTATAAAGCTTGTTACAATCACTACAGGCTCCATGCAGAAGGACGGGCACATCTAGGTTTAAAAGGATACCCCCTATGTAAATCGAATGCATCTACTCTGTCTGTACACTAAGTGTTCTGTGTCACTTTTCGTTTTATGGGTCATTTATCAACTACCATCGATATCAGTTACAATCCATGCAATCTCGGCGATACAAAAGATAAGCAATTATCGATTCTTAACACCATGCCTTGTTTGCATTAGTGACTCCTTGAACTTTGTATATATAGACGCTGGTACAACTATTGTGACTTGTGTGTTTGGTTCGTCTGCTTAAATACGCATGGAGCTTGGAAGATAATGTATACTTAAAATGCGAAAAAAAAAAACTGATACAGTCACGAAACAAACAGTAAATCATTCATAGAGTCGGACTGACGTTTTAACCGTATGAAACTTACCCAGCACCTGAACACTTGTAACCATTTGCACAGCGCTGTATTGGCAAAAGTCGTGTGCCAACAACCAAAGACAGTTTTGTCCTCTCCGATGTTACCTCAGTGAGTAACGAATTTGCTTGTAGATTTTACCGACATGTTGTAGTCTAGGTTCGAATCTGGGCATAAACACACTTCGTTTCGTTCTGGGAGTCAACGGTCTGATAGAATCTCTAACGGCGATACCGGACGTAAAACTCGTCCAAGCAGCCTGCCGATCTGTATCAGTAAAGTCTTCGCGTCAGAAAGTCAGTTTGCGTGTGTCTTCTATTACTACGCATAATACGCACAATAAGACCCATCAACGTGTTTCTAACCGGCGATGACGTCCAGAGCGACTGCTTGTGTCGAGTCGACTAGTTAAGGTCCCCTGCGTATCTTCGTTGTAGGACGGTATTCGCTAGGCAGCACTGCTGGTAAGGCCGCTGTTGCCATCGCCGCTGGGCTTTGCTGGGGCGTCCGCTTATGACTCCGTGGTGGCCTGCTAGAGCTTTGCGTATCCTTCGATTCCGGCTTTTTTCTGTACCAGTCTCACTTGAATGTCACAGGCGACTGGTTGGTATTCCATTAAGTGGTTACTCATCGTGTCCCAGAACCATTAGAGTCCAATCTTTTTGCCGCGGACGACGTACTTCGTCCGATCGTATAGACTTGGAAACCAAGAGAAAGAAGTGGTCGCACTTGCGACACGGCCTGGCTTATCGGCCTTCGTCTAGAAAATCGTGCTTGCAGGCCATAAGTAACTAGTTGCCTAAACATATATTTTTACCAGTCTCGCAGTGTTGTGTCTGCCGTCTAGTAGATGAGACAGCTGCACCAGTTGGGATAATTCGCTCAGTTCCTAAACTGTCAATGTCTGTATTACCAGTGCTTGAAAAGCGACTGAATAACGTGTGCGTTCCATATAAATAAAAAGATCGACTTAGATCGCTTCCCATGCGTCTGCGGTAGACAGAAAAGATAACGGCGGCGATAAGCCGAAAGAGATATTTGCATGAAGACTTTTTTTCGCCAAGAAGACTATTTTATGATAAGCTCGAAAATCTGTTCAAATCGCGTACAGGTAGAATAGTATAAAAGATGTCAGAAGAAAACGGTCGCACTGCAGGGTTACCTGCAACAGTCCCGCTGGTCGAAGTAGCAGATATTTACTTAAACTTAGGCATACAAGATAGCCTGGGTTTGAACTATGGTCTTCTCCGTGCTGAGAGGGGTCAGCCATATACAGCTTATAATAAATACTGTGCACGCGGACCCGTCGCAGTTGTTCCTGTAAACACACTGTTTATTACTCTGAGCCTTACAGCTGTCTATTTCATATCTAATATTGATATCACATTGCTACATACTCACTAGTTGAATGAGTTAAAGTTACTGATTCATGTTAATTACCTGCCATTGGCGTATACTACGGGACATATGTGACAGATTAAAAATATAAGTATTAGTACTGCACCTGATCGGATATAATCACATATAATTGTACATGATTACATCTGATTATGGATGTTCAAATCCTAAAATCACAAAAGGGTATGTCATTGCCAAAGTTTGTGCGTTGTACGGATAATATAAGGATTTCGATTAACTTTTATCGGTCTTGGTGGGCAAAAAGGCCTTCAGAATTCCTTTTTTTGTTAGAATGCCTACTCCCATTTTCTTTGTTCTTTTTAGATATCAAACAGAGCTCATTACATGCTCAGACGATGGTTAGCTGCAGGCAAGATAACGAATGCCTAACGGAGCTGGGCAGAGGGGGCGTATCCTTTGCTTCCTGCTATTACTCCCCAGGCCGGCCCTTCGCCTTCCGTTGTAATTAAAAGATAAAGCTGTGTGCCCTTTATCGAGGCAGATAGAACACGCTTGCGTGCAAGTGGCTCGTCGCCTGCCTCAAAGGATACGTGGATAAAGTCTAGAAGAAAAGGATATTAAAGAGGCTACTGATGAGCTGAGTCGTTGCCGCGCGTATTGGCCTAGCCTTAGATAATGCCGGCCGGGCTTCAGTAGCCAGTGATGTACTAAGATTTTGCAATTGGTGAGTAGGAAATGGCAAGGGAACGTTTCCTTTATATCAACTGTACGCATTCTGAGTAGATTGACAGCACGCAATCATCGAGGCGATTGTAGCCCATAAAGGTATACGTTATTTAGCAAATTTCAATTTAAAGCTAAATTTCGGTCGGTTGTGAGTTGTGCGAGATTCGTCTTCGAAAAGTGTTCATTTAGTATTATTGATAAAGGTCTGTTTCGGTGACTGCGGCCAGACGTTGTTAGCGTTCTCTAGTTCCTCCTGGGTAGCTTCCTCGCCCCTGGGCCGCCAATTAGCTGAAACGATATCTAACAATATCACATTATTGTCGCTGATCGACTCACAACCAGAGCATTGTTAGAAACGGCAAACTGTGATAAATTAACGAGCGTTTATTTAACGTTCTGAGTCGTACATGCCTCGATCCTTCAGGTTGAAATCCATGTCTAACGTATTCAGGCGCACGCATATTGACCGAACGTACAATGCAAATAGCAAACAAATATATAGCAAATCCAGTTAAGTCTAAATGATTTAATAAATTGCTCCTAATTTGTTTCTCCAATAATTATTTCAGGGGCAAGACTGATAGTCTTCTACTCTTGTCGTAAGCACAGCTTCAATTTTATAACACAAATTGTGTGCTATAGATGGACACGTGATCTGGGAACACTCGAGTTCTTTGGATATACCGTACGCTGGAGCCAAATATACTGAACTTGCTAAGAGACAAATGGGTAAGCTATTCACTCGTAAAAGTAGGATTAGTCAAAATTGCTTGAATAATTCGATAATATTGGCTCTCTTGAGTGACAAGGCATGATGGCACCTTCCTCTCGGTTGCGCGCAATAGGAACCACTGAGCACTGAATAACTTTAGCGTCACTGGGAAATGTCGGAGGAGGGAAAAGGCATCGAAAGGGATCTGGTGGATAATGTGACGTAACGAATGATCAGGCCATAAAGTGGCTACTATCCGCAGAGTCTCTGAGGCGTCTTAATCTGATTATAGTCAAACGACAAGTATATACCCAGTCTCCTGGTAGAGTAGCAAACAGTGAATGCAAATGGGCGGACGCGGAAGGGAAAAGAGGGCGCCTTGGCCCTACGCAACGCTAATCAACGCCTTCAATCGCCCGTCCCAGAAGCTTGAGCCTTCAAGCACTAGGAGCTTCTTCACTCGAAATTGAAAAAAAAATTCACATACTTGCCTGTGCAGCGACCCGTTTAGGTTTTGAGTTTGTACGATTTGCTCGTTCGCAGAGGCGAGTAGTTGCATAGCTGGAGTGAAATTTGAAGAGGAATAGAATCGCAGTATAAGCAAGATTTTCGGAGCGCTTGAGAGAGCCGGGGCAATCTGATTAGGCGGAAATCCGCTTTATTTTAAATGCATGTACCGTAAATGAATCATCGTCGCTGGGCTAAGACAAAATGAAATCATTAATGAAACAGGAGATTGGCGAAAGTTCATCTGTTAACTGAACAGAAAGGTTCAGTCACCTCATTTCCTGCCTGGGAATGTTATTGCTAGTGCACTACCTTACACGCATTTATACAATTGAAAGCAGGAAAGGCTTGCAATCACTGATAATAATCGTACGAATATCGCCTATAACAAAAAACAACCCCTAAACCAACGATGAGCTGTGTATATGGATGCTAAATCGGATCGTTGAGTTCGATTCGATTGGTTTACCGCTATTGTTTTCGGTTTGTGAATTAGTGATTAACTAGACCAGTTAATCTTCTGTGCCGTCTCCTTTTGCGTTCCCTCGTGAAGAATTGGCTATGTTTTCTGTGTTTGTCGATACTCTTAAGAGTGAAACCTCTTCTACTGCAGGTGTCTCCAGGGTGTAGTGGAGTTGCGTACCATGTGAGGGCCCTTTCGGCCCGTTTTCATTTCGGGGTCGAAACACCTTTCCAAGAATTGCCACCTGCATCACTTGCAAATCTGAAGACGCAACCTTTCCCCAGGCAATTCCTAACTGAGGAAATTGCTTCCTAACTTTAGCTCCTTCCTTCTTAGCATCAGCTCGTTCTTAATGCACAGTCTGTATCTTCGATGTGTCGCTGGCAGCCAAACAGTCAAGATTAGCTACTCCGAGCAAATATTTACGCCATGACGGCAATATTTTTGGGAGAAGCAGGGAAGCCCGCAGGCTGTCAGTTAAATGTGGAAACGTTGCTCATATCATGCTGCTCCGTGGAAGCGCCTGCCCCGATCATGCGTGAACCATATCGTTTAGTAAAAACGGAAAATTTATCCATTCCATTGTTTTGCACTCATTTACAATGTATGATCGTATACGAATCTCTAGTTATTCTTCTTCATGGACTCAAGGCATAAACTTCCGGGGATCGCATATCGCATGCAGGGAGTGGCTTTCTATGTGTACGATTGACTTCAGAGGTATCGACATGTCCTCTCATAGTATTAGTGACAGTAGACTTGCTCGTACAACAGATCCGCGATGCTCTCCCTCACTTATACGGAATAGCCCTTTAACTATTTCAACATTTTACCATTTTAGCTAATACCCGCATCGGTTTGTTTCTTCGTCGCACACTATATATTATAGCTAATTTGCTCTCATGCTCAATCGCCTTCACGTGCGCGTCCACCAAACGGCGCAACAACAGTGCGTCTATTATCATGTGTGTTTCGTCAACTGCGTACCGTTGTTAGCACACGCTTTCCTCTATGAAGAGCTGGTATGACACAACTCCGACAAAAAGGCCTTTGCCTGACGTTTCCTGCCTCGTAGGTAGATAAATAAACTGTTGGGCTCTTACCATTGCGTTCGCCAATGTTGGCGATGTTAACTGCTAGTGAAGCTTGTTTCGCTGTAATGTAATCCTCATTGAGGCTTCCACAAGATATTGATCTTCCCCTGGGCTAGTATTAGGTCCCGGTAACCGGGTTGCCCCGCCTCCATGACTTCAACTAAGAAAGCGATGGAGAGGGTATAATGGGCAATCAGACATGAAGAGAAAAGTCACGCACTGGTCAAACAGAATCTTGATTGCAAAATGCATTTCCGCTTCCGGGACGTATGCCTTCCAAACATTCAAGTGCATTTTTGCTAGGTTTGATCTTCAAGTCCAATAGTTCGCTGCGGATAGGATTCGTCGTTTTTCTCTAGTTAAACCCATAGTAATACATATATGGAAAAGGCACCTTTGTTCGATATGATAAAAAGCTGTCAACGTATCATTAAAC